>NW_024400572.1:0-26449 GCF_905171765.1 Bufo bufo | reverse complement strand
TGTGTGTGTGTGGACGTGACCGTTACACGATCCTGGCGCTTGCTGGACTTTCTTGGACGCCCTGAAACCTTCTTAACAAGAATTGAACCTCTTTCCTTGAAGTTCTTGATGATCCTATAAATTGTTGATTGAGGTGGAATCTTAGTAGCCACAATATCCTTGCCTGTGAAGCCATTTGTATGCAACGCAATGATGGCTGCACGCGTTTCTTTGCAGGTCACCATGGTTAACAATGGAAGAACAATGATTTCAAGCATCACCCTCCTTTTAACATGTCAAGTCTGCCATTTTAACCCAATCAGCCTGACATAATGTTCTCCAGCCTTGTGCTCGTCAACATTCTCACCTGAGTTAACAAGACGATTACTGAAATGATCTCAGCAGGTCCTTTAATGACAACAATGAAATGCAGTGGAAAGGTTTTTTTGGGATTAAGTTAATTTTCATGGCAAAGAAGGACTATGCAATTCATCTGATCACTCTTCATAACATTCTGGAGTATATGCAAATTGCTATTATAAAAACTAAAGCAGCAACTTTTCCAATTTCCAATATTTATGTAATTCTCAAAACTTTTGGCCACGACTGTACACTGCAACATGTGTTGAGCAACATTGATGTTTCACCAATGTTGCGCTACAATTTTTATAATGATAGTCTATTGTGTCGCACTCCAACATGCTACATGCTGCGACCACGACACGAAAGTCGCAGAAAAATCAATTTCGAATGGATTTTTTGCAACTGTCGTGTCGCAGTCACAGCATGTCGCAGTGCAACACCATAGACTATCATTATAAAAACTGTCGAGCCACAAAATGTGCGACAAAATGTCGTGTGACAAATGTCATATAGACCAATTAATACTGTTTTGTCTAATAAGTTATGTTCTAATAGTAGCAAAGAAATCAAATTTCATATAATATTTAGTGTTGGGCGCGAATATTTGAATTGCAAATTTTAATTGTGAATATCGCCACTTTGAGAATTTGTGAATATTTAGAATACAGTGCTATATATTCGTATTTTCGAATATAAAAAAAAAAAAAAATCATCAGTAACCTCCCTTCTTGCTTGTGGGCCAATGAGAAGGCTTCAATGTCTTTGTCTGAGCTTAGCAACATCCCTAGCAACCAATAGGAAAGTTGCCTACCCCTTACTATATAATAACCTCCACAGCAGCAATTTTCTGTAGTTTTATGGAGTTATGAGAGAGACAGCAGTGTCATTGCTGTGCTCTGTGCTTTACTGTTTAATTACATTAGATAGTTAGTTAGTTAGTTAGTTAGCTTATATATATAATACAGATAGTTAGTGGGAGATAGTCAGTGTAGGTTATATCCTGATATCGTGTAGCTGATAGGTTCCAGTGCAGGGTGTTAGGCAGTGTGATAGGTTCTGCTGTCCATACATACATGCTATAGACATAGTGCTGTGATGTCACAAGTTCACAACAATACTTTGTGCACCAATCAGTAATATGTAGTTAGGCCTACAAAAAAGTGAAGCTGCATGTATTGTGCAAAAATATGCCCATCATTAATTGCCTATTAGCGCAATCGCGAATATATTGGAGCACTCTATCTGCATATAAAGCTATTGTAATGTTCTGCCGTGCCAACCATTTTCTCTAGTCTCAGGTAACTTCTAGCAGCTTGGAAAATGTAGCAACAGTGACCCTCGCCTGTATTGCGCGCGCAATACGCGCATATTACATTGCCGATTTTCACAATCAAGAAAATAATCGCAAATTCTCGAATTCACGAATATATGATGAATATTCGCCCAAATTCATCGAAATTGAATATTGCCCCTAGTGCTCATCACTAATAATATTCTAGTCTGCTAGCGTCTGCTCATATCATTGTATTGGTTTCCTTCTTTCACTACTCATTCAGTCTGTACACACTAACAAAGCTAGGGTGGGTTAAGGATACAGAATTGATTGACATACTTTTCTCCCACCCCATCCCCTTTAGACTGCTCTGGAAAGAAAAACATGTTTAAATTCCAGACAAACTAAGACAAAGCCAAATCTGTGCTTTAAGGAAGCCAATTACATTGTAAGATCTTTTACATTATTGTAGTCTTTGTCAGCTAAGAAAAACTACACCTGTAAGAGAGATGACTTTCACATGGTCAAATGATGTCAGTGCCATAATTCGAGGGAGTTTATTTGTTACTCTTCATTCATCAACTATCTATCATTTTAAGATAGCGCAGATTTTCATACTACTCTATGGGTTTTACATTTGTTACTGCTAAATGAAATTTAAAACAAACTGTTGATGATACAGTATTTGAAGGTGGTTTTATTGGAATACCCCTTAACCTTCTACTACCACCCCCTAAGATTAGTTTTGCTTACAAAAAGGCATTTTTAAATCCCTGACAACCCCATTATGGCTCTGTATGTGAGAGAGGAAGACACCAAAATGTTATTTCAGGGGCAAAACAGGAACATAAAACGATTTTCAACTGAGAAACCTAAAGGGGTTGTCCTGGACATTTAAAATCTGGTAAATAGCAGGGGATTTGAATAACAAAATCCAAGGGTGCAGATTTTTTTTAAATAAAATTTTTGTTGCAGATTATGCTGTCGATTTTGTGTTTGAATAATGTTGTGGATTTCTCCGTGGAATACATCTCCATTGAAAGGAAAGGAGACATTCAGCTACAGGAAATCCACAACCAAACTTTATTTGCATTCTGTTCAGAACAGAATGCAGGTATTGACACTTTTTATCCCCATAGGCTAACATGACACTTTTCATTCTCATAGGCTAAGATGACTTTATGTTGAGTATCTTGTTGCAGAAATTTCCGCACCATATAAAGTTACCTCTACATGGAAAATCTCCCTCTGTTTCAGCACCTCCACTTCAAGTGCTTCCACCAGTCTTTGTTGCTACCCTGCAGTGATGATTATATGACCACACAGTGCTATGGACATTGATAGGCTGAAGTGGTCACGTGTAGGGATGAGCGAACCCGAACTGTATAGTTCGGGTTCGTACCGAATTTTGGGGTGTCCGTGACACGGACCCGAACCCGAACATTTTCGTAAAAGTCCGGGTTCGGGTTCGGTGTTCGGCGCTTTCTTGGCGCTTTTTGAAAGGCTGCAAAGCAGCCAATCAACAAGCGTCATACTACTTGGCCCAAGAGGCCATCACAGCCATGCCTACTATTGGCATGGCTGTGATTGGCCAGTGCACCATGTGACCCAGCCTCTATTTAAGCTGGAGTCACGTAGCGCCGCACGTCACTCTGCTATGATCAGTATAGGGAGAGGTTGCAGCTGCGACGTTAGGGTGAGATTAGGCAGATTAACTCCTCCAAAAGACTTCATTCTGTGATCGATCTGCAGCTGTGGATCATTGAAGTGCTATTATTGACTTGCTCACTTTTTTGAGGCTGCCCAGAGCGTTTTTAGATCACTTTTTTTCTGGGGTGATCGGCGGCCATTTTGTGACTTGTGGTGCGCCAGCACGAGCTATCACCAAGTGTATTTAACCATCGATAGTGTGGTTATTTTGTGCTATATCCTACATCAGCTGCAGGCTGAGCCTGTGTCACCGAAGTGCATTTAACCATCAACAGTCTGGTTATTTTTTGGCCATATACTACATCAGCTGCAGGCTGAGCCTGTGTCACCCAAGTGCATTTAACCATCAACAGTCTGATTATTTTTTGGCCATATACTACATCAGCTGCAGGCTGAGCCTGTGTCACCCAAGTGCATTTAACCATCAACAGTGTGGTTATTTTTTGGCCATATATTACATCAGGGGCAAGTTGAGCCTGTCACCCAGCGCCTAAAAAATAGACCTGACATTTCTATTCAACCAAATCTGCACAGTTTTAGCTGGTCAAGTTATTTGTAGTGACCGTAAAAGCAGACTTTTTGTTCTGGGTTGAAAAAGCATTCCCAAATTTGCCATTCTGAAAATAACTAGTTTGTGGTATTTCAGGCCTACTTGAAATCTATCCCAAAAAGAAAATCTTACATTGAAGGTATTGATAGTGTCATTCAGAAAAACCTAAGACACACGCTAGCGTGCTGATAGAAGTGTCATTCTGTGATTAAACCTATAACTGTCACACAGCGCAAAAAAAAACAGGTCTCACATCTCTATTCAACCAAATCTGCACAGTTTTAGCTGGTCAAGTTATTTGTAGTGACCGTAAAAGCAGACTTTTTGTTCTGGGTTGAAAAAGCATTCCCAAATTTGCCATTCTCAAAATAACTAGTTTGTGGTATTTGAGGCCTACTTGAAATCTATCCCAAAAAGAAAATCTTACATTGAAGGTATTAATAGTGTCATTCAGAAAAACCTAAGACACACGCTAGCGTGCTGATAGAAGTGTCATTCTGTGATTAAACCTATAACTGTCACACAGCGCAAAAAAAAACAGGTCTCACATCTCTATTCAACCAAATCTGCACAGTTTTAGCTGGTCAAGTTATTTGTAGTGACCGTAAAAGCAGACTTTTTGTTCTGGGTTGAAAAAGCATTCCCAAATTTGCCATTCTGAAAATAACTAGTTTGTGGTATTTGAGGCCTACTTGAAATCTATCCCAAAAAGAAAATCTTACATTGAAAGTATTGATAGTGTCATTCAGAAAAACCTAAGACACACGCTAGCGTGCTGATAGAAGTGTCATTCTGTGATTAAACCTATAACTGTCACACAGCGCAAAAAAAAACTAGGTCTCACATCTCTATTCAACCAAATCTGCACAGTTTTAGCTGGTCAAGTTATTTGTAGTGACCGTAAAAGCAGACTTTTTGTTCTGGCTTGAAAAAGCATTCCCAAATTTGCCATTCTCAAAATTGTGGTGAACGGGAACAATGAGGAAAACATCTAATAAGGGACGCGGACGTGGACATGGTCGTGGTGGTGTTAGTGGACCCTCTGGTGCTGGGAGAGGACGTGGCCGTTCTGCCACAGCCACACGTCCTAGTGAACCAACTACCTCAGGTCCCAGTAGCCAGCAGAATTTACAGCGATATTTGGTGGGGCCCAATGCCGTTCTAAGGATGGTAAGGCCTGAGCAGGAACAGGCATTAGTCAATTGGGTGGCCGACAGTGGATCCAGCACGTTCACATTATCTCCCACCCAGTCTTCTGCAGAAAGCGCACAGATGGCGCATGAAAACCAAGCCCATTTGTCTGTCACAACACCCCCATGCATATCAGGGAAACTGTCTGAGCCTCAAGTTATGCAGCAGTCTCTTATGCTGTTTGAAGACTCTGCTGCCAGGGTTTCCCAAGGGCATCCACCTAGCCCTTCCCCAGGGGTGGAAGAGATAGAATGCACTAACGCACAACCACTTATTTTTCCTGATGATGAGGACATGGGAATACCACCTCAGCACGTCTCTGATGATGACGAAACACAGGTGCCAACTGCTGCGTCTTTCTGCAGTGTGCAGACTGAACAGGAGGTCAGGGATCAAGACTGGGTGGAAGACGATGCAGGGGACGATGAGGTCCTAGACCCCACATGGAATGAAGGTCGTGCCACTGACTTTCACAGTTCGGAGGAAGAGGCAGTGGTGAGACCGAGCCAACAGCGTAGCAAAAGAGGGAGCAGTGGGAAAAATCAGAACACCCGCCGCCAAGAGACTCCGCCATCTGGGACCGAGCACCCCAAAGGCAGCTTCAAGGAGTTCCCTGGCATGGCACTTCTTCAAACAATGTGCTGACGACAAGACCTGAGTGGTTTGCACGCTGTGCCATCAGAGCCTGAAGCGAGGCATTAACGTTCTGAACCTTAGCACAACCTGCATGACCAGGCACCTGCATGCAAAGCATGAACTGCAGTGGAGTAAACACCTTAAAAACAAGGAAGTCACTCAGGCTCCCCCTGCTACCTCTTCTGCTGCTGCCGCCTCGGCCTCTTCTGCTGCTGCTGCCGCCACCTCGGCCTCTTCCTCCGCCTCTGGAGGAACGTTGGCACCTGCCGCCCAGCAAACATGGGATGTACCACCAACACCACCACCTGCGTCACCAAGCATCTCAACCATGTCACACGGCAGCGTTCAGCTCTCCATCTCACAAACATTTGAGAGAAAGCGTAAATTCTCACCTAGCCACCCTCGATCCCTGGCCCTGAATGCCAGCATTTCTAAACTACTGGCCTATGAAATGCTGTCATTTAGGCTGGTGGACACACACAGCTTCAAACAGCTCATGTCACTTGCTGTCCCACAGTATGTTGTTCCCAGCCGCCACTACTTCTCCAAGAGAGCCGTGCCTTCCCTGCACAAACAAGTGTCCGATAAAATCAAGTGTGCACTGCGCAACGCCATCTGTGGCAAGGTCCACCTAACCACAGATACGTGGACCAGTAAGCACGGCCAGGGACGCTATATCTCCCTAACTGCACACTGGGTAAATGTAGTGAGGGCTGGGCCCCAGGCGGAGAGCTATTTGGCGCACGTCCTTCCGCCGCCAAGGATCGCAGGGCAACATTCTTTGCCTCCTGTCTCCTCCTCCTCCTACTCAGCTTCCTCCTCCTCTTCTTCCACCTGCTCATCCAGTCAGCCACACACCTTCACCACCAACTTCAGCACAGCACGGGGTAAACGTCAGCAGGCCATTCTGAAACTCATATGTTTGGGGGACAGGCCCCACACCGCACAGGAGTTGTGGCGGGGTATAGAACAACAGACCGACGAGTGGTTGCTGCCGGTGAGCCTCAAGCCCGGCCTGGTGGTGTGCGATAATGGGCGAAATCTCGTTGCAGCTCTGGGACTAGCCGGTTTAACGCACATCCCTTGCCTGGCGCATGTGCTGAATTTGGTGGTGCAGAAGTTCATTCGCAACTACCCCGACATGTCAGAGCTGCTGCATAAAGTGCGGGCCGTCTGTTTGCGCTTCCGGCGTTCAAACCCTGCTGCTGCTCGCCTGTCTGCGCTACAGCGTAACTTCGGCCTTCCCGCTCACCGCCTCATATGCGACGTGCCCACCAGGTGGAACTCCACCTTGCATATGCTGGACAGACTGTGCGAGCAGCAGCAGGCCATAGTGGAGTTTCAGCTGCAGCACGCACGGGTCAGTCGCACTGCGGATCAGACCCACTTCACCACCAATGACTGGGCCTCCATGCGAGACCTGTGTGCCCTGTTGCGCTGTTTCGAGTACTCCACCAACATGGCCAGTGGTGATGACGCCGTTATCAGCGTTACAATACCACTTCTATGTCTCCTTGAGAAAACACTTAGGGCGATGATGGAAGAGGAGGTGGCCCAGGAGGAAGAGGAGGAAGAGGGGTCGTTTTTAGCACTTTCAGGCCAGTCTCTTCGAAGTGACTCAGAGGGAGGTTTTTTGCAACACCAGAGGCCAGGTACAAATGTGGCCAGACAGGGCCCACTACTGGAGGACGAGGAGGACGAGGATGAGGAGGAGGTGGAGGAGGATGAGGATGAAGCATGTTCACAGCGGGGTGGCACCCAAAGCAGCTCGGGCCCATCACTGGTGCGTGGCTGGGGGGAAACACAGGACGATGACGATACGCCTCCCACAGAGGACAGCTTGTCCTTACCTCTGGGCAGCCTGGCACACATGAGCGACTACATGCTGCAGTGCCTGCGCAACGACAGCAGAGTTGCCCACATTTTAACGTGTGCGGACTACTGGGTTGCCACCCTGCTGGATCCCCACTACAAAGACAATGTGCCCACCTTACTTCCTACACTGGAGCGTGATAGGAAGATGCGCGAGTACAAGCGCACGTTGGTAGACGCGCTACTGAGAGCATTCCCAAATGTCACAGGGGAACCAGTGGAAGCCCAAGGCGAAGGCAGAGGAGGAGCAAGAGGTCGCCAACGCAGCTGTGTCACGCCTAGCTCCTCTGAGGGCAGGGTTAGCATGGCAGAGATGTGGAAAAGTTTTGTCAACACGCCACAGCTAAGTGCACCACCACCTGATACGGAACGTGTTAGCAGGAGGCAACATTTCACTAACATGGTGGAACAGTACCTGTGCACACCCCTCCACGTACTGACTGATGGTTCGGCCCCATTCAACTTCTGGGTCTCCAAATTGTCCACGTGGCCAGAGCTAGCCTTTTATGCCTTGGAGGTGCTGGCCTGCCCGGCGGCCAGCGTTTTGTCTGAACGTGTATTCAGCACGGCAGGGGGCGTCATTACAGACAAACGCAGCCGCCTGTCTACAGCCAATGTGGACAAGCTGACGTTCATAAAAATGAACCAGGCATGGACCCACAGGACCTGTCCATCCCTTGTGCAGATTAGATATTAACTACCTCCCCTTAACAATATATTATTCTACTCCAGGGCACTTCCTCATTCAATACTATTTTTAATTTCATTTTACCATTATATTGCGGGGCAACCCAAAGTTGAATGAACCTCTCCTCTGTCTGGGTGCCGGGGCCTAATGTGTGACAGTGGCCTGTTCCAGTGGTGGGTGACGTGAAGCCTGATTCTCTGCTATGACATGAATACAGATTCTGCGCTGACATAAGGCCAGATTCTCTGTTACGGGACCGCTCTCCTCTGCCTGGGTGCCTGGGCCTAAATGTGTGACAGTGGCCTGTTCCAGTGGTGGCTGACGTGAAGCCTGATTCTCTGCTATGACATGAAGACAGATTCTGCGCTGACATAAGGCCAGATTCTCTGTTACGGGACCGCTCTCCTCTGTCTGGGTGCCGGGGCCTAAATATGTGACAGTGGCCTGTTCCAGTGGTGGGTGACGTGAAGCCTGATTCTCTGCTATGACATGAATACAGATTCTGCGCTGACATAAGGCCAGATTCTCTGTTACGGGACCGCTCTCCTCTGCCTGGGTGCCTGGGCCTAAATGTGTGACAGTGGCCTGTTCCAGTTGTGGGTGACGTGAAGCCTGATTCTCTGCTATGACATGAATACAGATTCTGCGCTGACATAAGGCCAGATTCTCTGTTACGGGACCTCTCTCCTCTGCCTGGGTGCCTGGGCCTAAATGTGTGACAGTGGCCTGTTCCAGTGGTGGGTGACGTGAAGCCTGATTCTCTGCTATGACATGAATACAGATTCTGCGCTGACATAAGGCCCGATTCTCTGTAACGGGACCGCTCTCCTCTGTCTGGGTGCCGGGGCCTAAATGTGTGACAGTGGCCTGTTCCAGTGGTGGGTGACGTGAAGCCTGATTCTCTGCTGACATGAAGCCAGATTCTTTGCTATGGCATGAAGAGACTGATTTTCTGCTGACGTGAAGCCAGATTCTCTGCTATGGGACCTCTGTCCAATTGATATTGGTTCATTTTTATTTTTTTAATTTTAATTTTAATTCATTTCCCTATCCACATTTGTTTGCAGGGGATTTACCTACATGTTGCTGCCTTTTGCAGCCCTCTAGCTCTTTCCTGGGCTGTTTTACAGCCTTTTTAGTGCCCAAAAGTTCGGTTCCCCATTAACTTCAATGGGGTTCGGGTTCGGGATGAAGTTCGGTTCGGGTTCGGATCCCGAACCCGAACATTTACGGGAAGTTCGGCCGAACTTCTCGAACCCGAACATCCAGGTGTTCGCTCAACTCTAGTCACGTGCAGATGGAGCATAGACCAGCAGTGTCAGGGTAGGATGGCAATGTGGCACACACACAGTGATAGTGTAACCCTAAAACTCCCCAGATCCACTATCCCTGGCTACTTGCTTGCTCATCCTACACGGTGACCCCACAACTGGTCAACGGTCCCTATACTACTTATTTGAGGGACCAACACACAAACAGGGAATAGAAAAACAGACCCAATAAGAGTAGTCATATGGTACCAGGGACAAAAGCCAGTTGGTCAATTAAGTGCCAAGAACGCCACAAGCAAATGAGAGCCAGAAACGCCAGAAGTAAAAAGAAAACAGGAAAGCAATACCAGATCAAATCCCCAGAAGCCAGGAAATGTTGTCACAATACCAGATCCAGAATTTACAGCCAAAGTAAATACAATACCATCTAGGAACAGCAATTCACCGGCACCTGTACCCACAGGAGCTAGACATATAGAGATCTGGAAATGATCTCCAGCTGGCTTCCCTACACTTCAGTCAGAGCTGTGAGCTGAACGAACTATGCATGCGATGCCCTGATGCTCTGATATGCTCCTTCATTGGCCCCAAGCTGAGAGTGCTGCATCACAATGTTGTGACCACCAGAGGATTTTCTAGATGAGTAATATTAATTTTACTGACTTATATGGCACTTACATTACAGATGAGCAAACCTTTGAAGATTCGGTTCATTTCAGGCTTGCCAAATAAAAAATAAAAAATAAAAGTTTTGGGATCAATTCTACCTTAACCAAAGAGTGAGAGTGCGTGAGCCTAGTTTACTGTTCTGGCTTTTTCATCAAGATATATGCGTTGTCTGCAGGGTACTCTTTCTCATTATGGAGATCCCCTAGTGCATAGTACGTGTGCAGAGTATTGTAGGCCAGGCCATACACCTCTTGGTTTCTGGGAAAGATACTCAACCAAGCATACTTTCTAAAAACATATTTTTTTTAAAACACGTGTTTCATACCTACAGTATAGACTGCCAACCATTTCTCAGCCTTTAAAACAGGCACCCTAGCATACCCAGGATAATAAATAAGCCAGGCTCACATCTGCAAACAGCTGTTCCTAAACAAAAACAATTTACCAGATGGAGCTAGCATTTTTTTAGCTGATATACAGTACAGACCAAAAGTTTGGACACACCTTCTCATTCAAAGAGTTTTCTTTATTTTCATGACTATGAAGGCATCAAAACTATGAATTAACACATGTGGAATTATATACATAACAAACAAGTGTGAAACAACTGAAAATATGTCATATTCTAGGTTCTTCAAAGTAGCCACCTTTTGCTTTGATTACTGCTTTTCACACTCTTGGCATTCTTTTGATGAGCTTCAAGAGGTAGTCCCCTGAAATGGTCTTCCAACAGTCTTGAAAGATTTCCCAGAGATGCTTAGCACTTCTTGGCCCTTTTGCCTTCACTCTGCGGTCCAGCTCACCCCAAACCATCTCGATTGGGTTCAGGTCCGGTGACTGTGGAGGCCAGGTCATCTGGCGCAGCACCCCATCACTCTCCTTCATGGTCAAATAGCCCTTACTTTCAAAGTTTTCCCAATTTTTCGGCTGACTGACTGACCTTCATTTCTTAAAGTAATGATGGCCACTCGTTTTTCGTTACTTAGCTGCTTTTTTCTTGCCATAATACCAATTCTAACAGTCTATTCAGTAGGACTATCAGCTGTGTATCCACCTGACTTCTCCTCAACGCAACTGATGGTCCCAACCCCATTTATAAGGCAAGAAATCCCACTTATTAAACCTGACAGGGCACACCTGTGAAGTGAAAACCATTTCAGGGGACTACCTCTTGAAGCTCATCAAGAGAATGCCAAGAGTGTGCAAAGCAGTAATCAAAGCAAAAGGTGGCTACTTTGAAGAACCTAGAATATGATATATTTTAAGTTTCACACTTGTTTGTTATGTATATAATTCCACATGTGTTAATTCATAGTTTTGATGCCTTCAGTGTGAATCTACAATTTTTAGTCATAGTCATGAAAATAAAGAAAACTCTTTGAATGAGAAGGTGTGTCCAAACTTTTGGTCTGTACTGTACCTTGTGGGGACCTCTGGCTGGGTACTATTTCTATTATAGAGGCAACTTAGTATAGGTGATCATTATTGTAGGCTGCCTTTGGTTTCTTTTTTTCAGAGGAAAGCAGGTTTGCATAGCTTTGGGTGTTTGGTAAAATATTTAAATTAGCTTTTCTGACAAAAAAGATCAGTAAGGCATCTATTTCTGATGCCAGCTGATGTTAGACATGCTAATTTGCATATATTTTTCAAAGAAACCAAGAAAAGTGTTTTCTAGTCTACACTAGTTACCACTTTAATTGGTCTCCATAATAAAAATAGTACCCAACCAGAGGTTCCCACAAGGCTTCTCAACTAGTAATGCTAATTCCATCTGCTTTGCTCTGAAAAATGGCTTTTGATCTGAAAAAGGTTTTTGCAGATGTGAGGATGTTATTTGGGTTACACTTTAGATTACACTTACTAGTAATTGGTCTTCTGTGAGGTAGTGACACCACCCATGGAGAGTCAATGAGAAGTTAAACCTTGGGTGGGGGATACAGCCTGAAGTACCTTCCTCCTGTCACAGTCATTACCTCTGGCTGTGACCTTCTGTCTCTGCTCTCACTGCAGCTCCGTTCCTGTGTGTCATTTGTGGTTCTTTATGGGTTAACTCCCCTGTGTGTCTATTAGGAGTTAATCCTCTCTGTCTGCTCCATGGGTGTGGCCTCTCTGCTGCACCCATGGAACCTGTATATAAGGCAGAGGTTTCCTCAGTTCTGTGTCAGCTTTCCTGGTGTGTCTGTGCTCTGTGGGTTTCCCTACTTGTTTCTTTTACGTCCTTTAACGTCCTCTTTCCTGTCTTTCTGTTATCTGTTCTGTCTTTCTGTATTATGTTTTAGTTACTTTGTGTGTTTTCATATGTCTGTGTTCAGCAAGCCTTTGCAGCAGAGTGCTATGCGCAAGGCCACGCAGTATACCACTGGTGGAGCAAGTCCTTCTCTGCTCATTGCCACTCCTGCTCCCTTGCGAGAACTCCTGCTTGTATTATTAGTTGCCCTGTTTTGTATTTGCCTGTCTGTTATGTTTGCCTATGTGCCGTCGGTACCTTCTGGTACCTGTTGTCCATTTGTTCCTGCTGTCACTGTCTAGTTCACGCTCCAGAGTGGACCCTGGCAACTTCCTGCGGCAAAGTCTAACCCTACCATCTAGGGCTCTAGTGAATAACAGGAGTTGCTTAGTCACGCCCCTCTGGAGTATTACTAGACAGTGGCGCAGTGGGGGTTTTCTCCCACTGTGCTGACGGTACATAGAGCTCTTGTTTTGTCTGTGCTGCCTTCCCTGTTTTGTTTGTGCAATAAACTCTTATGTGTCTGTACCTGATTTCCGTTTGTTTATTGCATGACGACGCGGTGGTCTCTCCTGGGACCTCCAACTCGTGACACCTCCCAAATGCTAAACCCCCCATTAAAAGGGAGCTAAAGACTGAAATTCTTGAAAAAAGTCTGAGGTGAACGCAAGGGGGCTGCATTATAGATATTTTTTTCAATAAAGGCACTGGCCTTCTCTGCCCAGGAAGTAGCTACAGAATTAGTGGTAGAGGTCTTAAATAGTGTTGAGCGAACTTGTGTGTTAAGTTCGGCGTCTAAAGTTCGGGTTCGGGTTATCGAATATCCCGTTATGGATTCCGCTACCACGGACCATAACGGAATTTAGAATCCATAACGGGATACTTCGATAACCCGAACTCGAACTTTAGACGCCGAACTTAAAACACAAGTTCGCTCAACACTAGTCCTAAATACTGAAGGAGAGGGAATACCCACTAAGGAGTAAGATAAAGAAATAGCCTGTCTAATCCGTTTGGTTACAGATTGTGAAGAAGTGCTTTTGTCCTTTCTGGCACCTAAGAATTGTATAAAAAGCTGGTAAGATTGTCTCCAAGCCTTTGTAACCTGCAAGTACTGTACTGAAGGAATAGGAAAATGAGCGAGCACTCATACACTTGGCAACCAGATTGACATGTGCAGAAAATATTTATTAAATCCCCATAAAATACAAGTAATAAAATTTATAAGAACAATGTAGCAATAATATACAACATTACAGTCACATATATTGTGGTAGATCTGATCGACACTATATTCATACAGGGAGTGCAGAATTATTAGGCAAGTTGTATTTTTGAGGATAAATTTTATTATTGAACAACAACCATGTTCTCAATGAACCCAAAAAACTCATTAATATCAAAGCTGAATATTTTTGGAAGTAGTTTTTAGTTTGTTTTTAGTTTTAGCTATTTTAGGGGGATATCTGTGTGTGCAGGTGACTATTACTGTGCATAATTATTAGGCAACTTAACAAAAAACAAATATATACCCATTTCAATTATTTATTTTTACCAGTGAAACCAATATAACATCTCAACATTCACAAATATACATTTCTGACATTCAAAAACAAAACAAAAACAAATCAGTGACCAATATAGCCACCTTTCTTTGCAAGGACACTCAAAAGCCTGCCATCCATGGATTCTGTCAGTGTTTTGATCTGTTCACCATCAACATTGCGTGCAGCAGCAACCACAGCCTCCCAGACACTGTTCAGAGAGGTGTACTGTTTTCCCTCCTTGTAAATCTCACATTTGATGATGGACCACAGGTTCTCAATGGGGTTCAGATCAGGTGAACAAGGAGGCCATGTCATTAGATTTTCTTCTTTTATACCCTTTCTTGCCAGCCACACTGTGGAGTACTTGGACGCGTGTGATGGAGCATTGTCCTGCATGAAAATCATGTTTTTCTTGAAGGATGCAGACTTCTTCCTGTACCACTGCTTGAAGAAGGTGTCTTCCAGAAACTGGCAGTAGGACTGGGAGTTGAGCTTGACTCCATCCTCAACCCGAAAAGGCCCCACAAGCTCATCTTTGATGATACCAGCCCAAACCAGTACTACACCTCCACCTTGCTGGCGTCTTAGTCGGACTGGAGCTCTCTGCCCTTTACCAATCCAGCCACGGGCCCATCCATCTGGCCCATCAAGACTCACTCTCATTTCATCAGTCCATAAAACCTTAGAAAAATCAGTCTTGAGATATTTCTTGGCCCAGTCTTGACGTTTCAGCTTGTGTGTCTTGTTCAGTGGTGGTCGACTTTCAGCCTTTCTTACCTTGGCCATGTCTCTGAGTATTGCACACCTTGTGCTTTTGGGCACTCCAGTGATGTTGCAGCTCTGAAATATGGCCAAACTGGTGGCAAGTGGCATCTTGGCAGCAGCACGCTTGACTTTTCTCAGTTCATGGGCAGTTATTTTGTGCCTTGGTTTTTCCACACGCTTCTTGCGACCCTGTTGACTATTTTGAATAAAACGCTTGATTGTTCGATGATCACGCTTCAGAAGCTTTGCAATTTTAAGAGTGCTGCATCCCTCTGCAAGATATCTCACTATTTTTGACTTTTCTGAGCCTGTCAAGTCCTTCTTTTGACCCATTTTGCCAAAGGAAAGGAAGTTGCCTAATAATTATGCACACCTAATATAGGGTGTTGATGTCATTAGACCACACCCCTTCTCATTACAGAGATGCACATCACCTAATATGCTTAATTGGTTTTCGAGCCTATACAGCTTGGAGTAAGACAACATGCATAAAGAGGATGATGTGGTCAAAATACCCATTTGCCTAATAATTCTGCACGCAGTGTATGACTCAATAGTGTCGATAAATTCAATAGTATATATCTCACGAAAAAACTTCAAGTATATGCTGTTATTTGGGAAGAGGGGGTATTATCTTCTAGCGCTCTATCCCAATTTGGGAAACTGAATGTCACTGAAAATGCTGTAGGTGTATTCACTGGGAGCGCAACATGTTCATAAAGTGTCCACAGGAATCCTGATAATGTAAAAAGTCTCTTATAGCATATCCTTTTAAGCTCGATATGAGCTTTGGATTGAAGAAAACTTTAAATCGATGTTTGGCTTACCGTCTAGCGTCTGCTGTCTCCCTATTGCTTCAATGGAGCTTTAAATATTTGCCGGCTTATTCAGTCGCTCCATACAGCAAGCTGGTTTAAATTTTGCGGGAGTTCCAAAGATCGCAGGAGTTACCACTCTGTTCCGCAATTTCCTTTGGTGCAGCTTTCAACTATAAGAATATTTAATCCTTTACTGTAGAGATTTTCTTCTGTATGGTCATACAGTATTATCGGAGGCTTTTCAATGCAGGTACATCACTTGTTTCACCATACGCGTTACGGGAGACATCGCCTAACGTCCAAACAGTGAAACCTCACTTCCTTTTCATTTTTGGAAAACAACAGAAAGAAGGCAGGAAAATATTTTTCAGCTGTGCAGTGTCAGTGAAACATGGATGACACACAGACAGCCAAAAACAGACACATAGTCCTAACACAGATCCATCACTGAACACCTTTTCACGGATTTAAGCACAGACGCAGAATGTGAATGAGGCTTTAGGTAGGAAGGAAGGATCTGGGGAGATAATTACTCAGTCCTAAAGAATCATAGTACACAGATGGTCTATCGAAAAGACTATTATCTCACTAACCCTTCTAGCTGAGATAATCATGAGGAGGAGAGCCAGCTTAATCAAAAGTATCTTAATGGGAATCTCCTCTATAGGTTCAATAGGGGGGAAAAGCATACCTCCCACCATTCCTGATCCGACAGGACAGTCCCGGAGCTGGGGAGGCATGTCCTGCTCTCAGGTAGCTGTCTCTGCTTTGATAGAAAGCAGAGACAGTTGCCTATAATGATGAAGCAGAGAGCTGTAAGCCCCCTTCTCCATTATTCCTCCACCCTGTTGGCACTCCACGCTGCTGGTCTGTGCAGATGGCGAGGCTGTCCGGCAGCTGTGCTCCTCCTTCTCCTACACAGAACAGCAGCTCCATGTATTCTGCTGCTGCTTGGGAGATCATCAGAGGAACGAGGCGAGTATGTAGAGTTTTTCTTTTTTACTTCCTGTGAAGGGGGCACATATCTGGGCATATTACTGTGATGGGGCATATATATTTGCATAACTACTGTGAGGGGGCACATATCAGGGCATATTACTGTTGGGGACACATAACTGGGCATATTACTGTGTACCTTTGCATAACTACTGTAAGGCGGCACATATCAGGGCATAACTACAGTGAAGGGGCACATATCTGGGCAGTGCTACTGTAAGGGGACACATATCAGGGCATAACTACTGTGAGGGGGCACATATCTGGGCATTGCTACTGTAAGGGGACACATATCAGGGCGTAACTTCTGTGAGGGGGCACATATCTGGGCATTGCTACTGTAAGGGGGCACATATCAGGGTGTAACTACTGTGAGGGGGCGCATATCTGGGCATTGCTACTGTGAGGGGGCACATATCTGGGCATAAATACTGTGAGGGGCACATATGAGCAGGGCCGGCGTTAGTGGCGGGGGGATGGGGGTAAAACTGGGCAATTGCCTAGGGCACCCATTGTCTAAGGGGCCCCCTGCTTCAGTGCTGCTGTTCAGCTGAACATCCCAGGAAGCAAACGGTGGACAGCTGAACAGCTGCACTTTTCCAATGCAGTGTAAGGTCCCCTCCCTGTACACATAACACAATTCATTACCACAGTGCTGACAGGACCTGCAATAATGTCAGATGCAGGAGGGCGAGCTCAGCAGAGAAGAGGGGATGAAGGACCTGTGATGACCTCACCATCATGTGACCAGAACAGGAGGCGGAGCTCAGCAGTGCAGTAAAGTAATGAAGAAGAAAACCAGCCATGCATGTGAAGAAATATGGATTAAATGTAAGTGCCAGGGAAATGCTGGGAGTTTTAGTCCTCTCCTCTTATACCGTCTGTTATGTAATATCAGAGTACATTACAAGAGGAGGTATGAGGAGAGGACTACAACTCCCAGCATGTCCAGCTTGTTATGTAATATCAGAGTACATTATAAGAGGAGGGGACTGCAACTCTCAGCATGTCCAGGCCATTATTATATAATACCAGGGTACATTACAACACCCTGGATATGCTGGGAGTTGTATACCTCCTCTTATAATGTACTCTGATATTACATAATAACTTCTTGGACATGCTGGGAGTTGTAGTCTTCTCTTATACCTCCTCTTGTAATGTTCTGTTATATTTCATAATAACGGCTTGGACATGCTGGGAGTTGTAGTCCCATCCTCTTATATGCCCCCCTGTAATGTGCTCTGATATTAAATAATAGACATGCTGGGAGTTATAGTCCTCTCCTGTTATATCTCCTGCAGTAATGTTCTCTGAATTAGGGCCGGGACGATGGAGAGAGGAGGATAGTCATCTGCCTAGGGTTCCACTTTGCTATTCATAAAGGGGAACACAATCATGGTGGTCCAACTTCACAAGCCTCAGACCACTAGGCCTCAAGCCTGTGAGGCGGTAGAACAGAGCAAGAAGCCAAAATGACATCACTGCAACCTCCTGCTCTGAGTCTCGAATGATGACGTCATCATGTGAGGCCCAGAACAGGAGTGGTGATGTCATTTGGACTGCATGCATCAGGACGCAGCAACACAAGCCACAGAGGGGACGGGAGGAAGGATTTTTTTAATATTTTTTTTTATACAAAATGTCCACACTGCTGGGGGGACCAGGGATGGGGGGAAGGAGATCATTATATATACTTGGCACTACTGGGGAGGAATGGAGGAGCATTATATACACACTGGCACTACAGTGGAACATTATATATATATACTGGCAGTATGGGGGGGAGCATTATATATTAGAACTAGTGGGGGCACTACAGGGGGACATTAGAGCCACTGGGAGCATTTTGGTTATATTATAACTACTAGAGTACTGTAGGGGCATTATTATTATTTGACACAATAAGGAGGGCATTGCTACTAATGGGGGTTATCTTGGGGAGTATTATCACTATTGGGGGCACCATTACTAATGAGGGCAGTGTAGGTGTATAGTATAGTAAAGTGTTTGTGGACATGGGGGGGAGCACAACAGGCACAGTATTGGGGTTAGCTTCATATTTATGACCTATCCTTAGGATAGGAACATCAATATTAGATCGGCGGGGGTCTGACTCCCGGCACGACGGACGATCAGCTGTGTGAGGAGACAGCATGCGCTGTGCGCATTTGCTGTCTCCCTTCTCTCTTCCTGCTCTGCTGCTGTAGGTCTATGGGACAGCAGCAGTGAACAGCACGCACCGCCTTCTCAAACAGCTGATCAGCGGGGGTGTCGGACGTCGGACTGTGTTTTTAGCACATTATTGCAAGATGTGGGCCTCCATGCGAGACCTGTGTTTCTTGTTGCGCTGTTTCGAGTACTCCACCAACATGGCCAGTGCCGATAACGCCGTTCTCAGCGTTACTATCCCACTTCTATGCATCCTTGAAAAAACGCTCCTGGCGATGATGGAAGAGGATGTGGCACAGGAGGAGGAGGAGGAGGAAGAGGGATCATTTCGTAGTGTTTCCGGCCAGTCATTCCCAAGTGGCTCCGAGGGTGGTTTCCTGCACCCACAAACCCAAGGTACACAATTGTCCAGCCAGGGCACAGTTCTGGAGGATGAGGAGGTGGAGGAGGAGGAGATGGAGGAGGAGGAACCATGTTCACAGCAGGGTGGCACCCAGACCAGCTCATGGCCATCACTGGTGCGTGGATGGGGGGATACAGAGGACACAGACGATACACCTCCTACAGAGGACAGCTTTTCGTTGCCTCTGGGCAGCCTGGCACACATGAGTGATTACATGGTGCAGTGTCTCCGCAACGACCGCCGAGTTGCCCACATTCTAACTTGTGCTGATTACTGGGTGGCCACGCTGCTGGATACCCATTACAAGGACAACATACCGTCCTTAATTCCGTCACTGGAGCGTGATCGTAAGATGTGCGAGTACAAGCGCATGCTGGTAGACGCGCTGCTGGTGGCATTCCCACCTGACAGCGGGGGCACAGTGGAAGCAGGAGGCGAAGGCAGAGGACGAGGAAGAGGTCGCCAACGCAGCTGGGGCACCGCCAGCACCTCAGAAGGCAGAGTTAGCATGGCCGAAATATGAAAAAGCTTTGTCAGCACGCCACAACAACCAGCACCACCAGCTGATATGGAAAGTCTTAGCAGGAGGCAGCATTTCAGCAACATGGTGGAGCAGTATGTGTGCACACGTCTACATGTACTGAATGACGGGTCTGCCCCCTTCAACTTTTGGGTCTCCAAATTGGGCACATGGCCTGAGCTTGCCCTTTACGCCTTGGAGGTGTTGGCCTGCCCTGCAGCCAGTGTATTATCTGAACGTGTGTTTAGCATGGCAGGGGGCGTCATCACAGACAAGCGCAGCCGCCTGTCCACAGCTAATGTGGATAAGCTCACGTTCATTAAAATGAACCAGGCATGGATCCTTCTGGACTTGTCCGTACCTTGTGCAGAATAGACATGTATACCGGCACTAAGCAGCAATTGTTATACTGCAGCGCAATTGCTCATGTTTGTATTTTGGATATTTCACACTCTTTTGGAGTGTACCTTAATTTTACAAAATTAAATTAAAAACAAAAACCTGTGTTGGCTATCTCAACCTCCTCCACCGCCGCTTCCACCTACTCCTCTGCGTCGACTGCCTCCTCAAACTCTTACTCCATATGGAACTCCACCTCATAAATCCATTTTTTTTTTGTACGTGTTTTATTTTATATCATTTCACTACTTTGTCATTTACATTTTAGGGTGAAATTCAAAATTTTTTGGGTGTATAGTACCACTGCTATAACTAGTAGACCGGTAAAAAAAAATAAAAAAAAATTGTCAGTTACATTTTATGGTGAAATTAACAAATTTTTGGGTGTATAGTACCACTGCTATACCTAGTGGACAGGTTAAACAATTTACTATTTCCGGTGAAATTAACCAATTTTTGGGTATATAGTACCACTGCTATACCTAGTAGGCCGGTTAAAAAATAAATAAATTGTCAGTTACATTTTCTGGCGAAATAAACAAATTTTCGGCTGTATAGTACCACTGCTATACCTAGTAGACAGGCTAAAAAAAAAAAAAAATTTGTCAGTTATATATTCTGGTGAAATTCACCAATTTTTGGGTGTGATGTACCACTTCTA
The DNA here is from genome assembly GCF_905171765.1 of Bufo bufo. Classification (NCBI taxonomy): domain Eukaryota; kingdom Metazoa; phylum Chordata; class Amphibia; order Anura; family Bufonidae; genus Bufo; species Bufo bufo. The sequence goes on along the minus strand of NW_024400572.1, from coordinate 5,739 downwards.
TACCTAGTAGACCGGAAAAAAAATAAAAATTGTCAGTTAAATTTTTGGGTAAAATTCACCAATTTTTGGGTGTAATATACCCTCCTCTACCTAGTTGACGGCTTAATAAATTTCAATAATTTTTCTGTTACATTCTTGGGTTGACATTATACAATTTTAGACGTGAATAAACACCTGCTATGCATAGGTGACAAGGAATAAAATTGTATAAATTATTCCGTAATTAATGTGCACCACATCCTTACATTCAATGCCTAAACTTTGAAAAGTTGTCACACTTTTATGCTTTAATACTTTCTCCCATATTTCAACTCTAATTTAAAATTTAAACAAAAAATGGATCCTCCCTTAAATTTGGTCTCTTTTTCTCACGCTCCCTCACCGGCCTGGAACCCTGATTTCCTGCCACCCGTAATCACCATGGTAGGCGCATAAAAGAACATCGAAAGTTGATAGAGCAGATATCAAATTGGATCGTGAACATCACGGGGACGTACGACATTTCAGCAACATGGTGGAGCAGTATGTGTGCACACACCTACATGTACTGAATGACGGGTCTGCCCCCTTCAACTTCTGGGTCTCCAAATTGGGCACATGGCCTGAGCTTGCCCTTTACCCCTTGGAGGTGCTGGCCTGCTCTGCAGCCAGTGTATTGTCTGAACAGTGTTTAGCATGACTGGAGGGGGTTATCACAGGTTTTATTTCCCAATGTTTTGGGGTGTACCATAATTTTAAAAATAAAATGTAAAACCAGTGTAGGCTACCTCCTCCTCCACCGCCGCTTCCACCGACACCACCACATCCACCGCCTCCTCAACCTCCTACTCCATATGGACCCGGTCCTCCTAGATCAAGATTATTATTTTTTATTTTTACGTATTTTATGTTATTTAAAGTCATTTCCCAATCCACATTTGTTTTCAGAGCACTTGCCATGCTCTTAACCACATTTTGATGCCATTTGCAGCCCTCTAGCCCTTTCCATGACATTTTTACAGCCATTTTAGTGCTCAAAAGTTCGGGTCCCCATTGACTTCAATGGGGTTCTGTTGACATCACTGATTATTTTGCCCTTCCTCTGATCCTTCAGAAAAAAAAACACAAAAAACTGTTCCTGTCTGTGAAGCATCTGCCTTCACTCGGTCAGCATTTGGTCAGTAATCCATCAGTACTGCTAATGCCCAAAAAAACAGGAGTGGATCCAAAACAGAGATGACACTTGAATGGAATATTTGCATGTCTTCTGTGTTTTGTACCCAATTTTGCTTTTGGCTACCAAATCAAAAGCCAATTCTGATGGGACCATACAGGCCTTACAGCTGCTACATAGACAGGATCCGTTGTGCATCTCATTTTTCCTTCCTTCTGACAGATCAGAAGAAGGGTCAAATAAATGATGATGTCAGCCAAGCCAAAAAGGCTAAATAGTGGCCCAGTCATAAAGTGGGGAGGGTGGGAACAGCATGAGAAGTCCACAGAGTGGCTCTATGACATACTGTAGAGGTGAGGTGGAAGCAGCATGTGGGGACCACAGAGTGGAGTCTGGAGGTGGCAGCAGCATAAGGAGGAGGCCACAGAGTGGCACAATGACAGTGTGCAGGTGGCGGCAGCATCGGGAGACCACAGAGTGACCTGATAATATAGTGTGGAGGTGGCAAGGTGACATAGTGTGGAGGTGGCAGCAGCATGAGGAGACCACAGAGTGGCAAGGTGATATAGTTTGGAGGTGATAGCAGCATCAGAAGGACACAAAGTGTCACGGTGACATAGTCTGGAGGTGGCAGCAGCATGAGGAGACCACAGAGTAGCAAGGTGACATAGTGTGGAAGTGGCAGCAGCATGAAGAGACCACAGAGTGGCAAGGTGATATCGTTTGAAGGTGGAAAAAGCATCCGGAGGCCACAGAGTGGCAAGGTGACATAGTGTGGAGGTGGCAGCAGCATCAGGAGGACACAAATTGTCAAGGTGACATAGTGTTGATGTGGCAGCAGTATTCAGAGACCCTAGAGTGGCAAGGTGACATAATGTGCAAGTGGCAGCAGTATGAGGAGATTACAGAGTGGCAAGGTGACATAGTTTAGAGGTGGAAGCAACAACAGGGGGACACAGAGTGGCAAGGTGACATAGTGTGGAGGTGGCAGCAGCATGAGGAGACCACAGAATGGCAAGGTGACATAGTTTGGAGGTGGTAGCATCATGAGGAGACCACAGAGAGGCAATGTGACATAGTGTGGAGGTGGAAGCAGCATGAGGAGACCACAGAGAGGCAAGGTGACATAGTTTGGAGGTGGGAGCAGTAGCCATAGGCCACAGAGTGGCAAGGTGACATAGTGTGAAGGTGGCAGCAGGAGGCCACAGAGTGGCAAGGTGACATAGTGTGGAGGTGGCAGCAGCAGCCGGAGGCCAAAGAGTGGCAAGGTAACATAGTGTGGAGGTGGCAGCAGCATCCGAAGGCCACAGAGTTGCATGGTGACATAGTGTGGAGGTGTCAGAAGCATCAGGAGGCCACAGAGTGGCAAGGTGACATAGTATGGAGGTCGGAGCAGCATGAGGAGACCACAGAGTTTGGAGGTGGCAGCATCATGAGGAGACCACAAAGTGGCAAGGTGACATAGTGTGGAGGTGGAAGCAGCATGAGGCGGCCACAGAGTGGTAAGGTAACATAGTGTGGAGGTGGCATCTATTTGTTCTCCAAACAATATGTAGGCAGAACAAAAAGACAATTTAAGAAGAGGGTAGCTGAGCACATAGCAAACATTAAGAAAGGCTTCCAATTACATTCTGTATCTAAACACTTTAGCGATCACCATAATAGTGACTCCTCCACACTTACCTTTGTAGCTTTTGAAAGAATTAGAAGATCCTGGAGGTAAGGAAACCATATAGCACATATGTCTAGAACCGAATCAAAAAGGATTTTCAAATTTGACACTCTAATTCCGGCAGATGTCAACGCAGAAATGGAATTGTTTGGGTTCCTGTAAATACAGGCTGGGTGCCAATCTAGGATGGGACATCGAGGTACGGCTGTATACCAGCACCTCAATCTCCCCTCCCAGGTAGGCTCCTAGACCTTAACCAACTCTGACAACCGCCTCATCTGTTTAGTGAAAAAGACAAAAGAATATAAAATATAAATATATTAATGCATGAATATTAATCAATGTGCGCTTAAGAAAATAGCAAAACAAGAAAACAAACACGAAAAAAACATATAAAATAAATAAAAAAACTAAAAAACTATTAAACACTATCAAACACTATAAAACGATCTAGAAACATTCTACTTTCTAGGTCTTGTATATTATTAGTATATTATTATTATTTTTTGACTAGATACTTTGCAATTTTGCATATATGCACATGAATAAACATTTTTATTTTTATTTCATTTTTTATACATTTCCTACAAAAAACTGGTCCTATAAAAAACGCAGTAAAACGCACCGTCAATAATATTGCATTTTTTTGTAACAATGGAATGTTTGGTTCCTATGTCTAGGACAAACCAATAATGTGAAATAATATGCAAAGGGTACATATTTCACCTCTATAAATTTTTTATTTTCTTTTTTATTTATATATTTTTTTCCTTTGATGTACTACAAGAACAGTGACAATTGAAACAGCTAAAATTGTTTTGTAAATGTTACAATATGTACAGTAGATACAACCAATTATGTTTCTAGATTTTATTTGTATTTCTATATCTATTTGTCTTGTGAACTATAACTATTGTTTTTTCAAGTATAGACATAAGAAATAACATCCAGTCCAGGCTTTATCTCCCTAATGATGGGCTACTACTATTGTAGACATGCGATTTACTCACTGCAGGCCACTGAGGAAGGAACACGTAGTTCTGAAACGCGTTTGGTCAGAAGTTAACTGCAGTGAATTGACGCTCATCACACTCTTTAGGGGTACTGTACCTCTGTTAAAGTCTTGAGAATTTACAGCCGGCCGTGCTCCGATATTTGCGCAATCAACCCTTACACAGCTATTGAACACAATTCCTCCTGATCACGTTGGAAGCCACACGGGGAGTCAGCGTGTTACAAATATAGATACAGCGTAATCGGGAGGCGAGTTATGATCTTAAAATGCCAACCTCTGTATGAAAACCCTCCTAGCTATATGAGGAACTACAAAAACAAGCGGCTATACTTGCCCACACAACGTGATTGATATCCAGCTTCCCCAGCGCCACCATCTACAGGACTGGTAACGTAATACCTTGCAGTTACATTGCTTGTTATTCACAAGTAGAGATGGCCTTGCGGTTCGCCCAGCGGTCATTTTGCGGCGAACTTTGCGTGTTCGTGATTCGCCGAACATGCGAACATATGGAGATATTCGCGCCTGCCATATTCTTTTACATTGTGAAGAACTTTGACCCATGACACATCCATCAGGTGGTAGAGGACAGCCAATTGAGACATTTCAGCACATGGACATACATATAAATAAACCTGATCTGGCTGCCATTTTACATTTAGTGTTTTGCCAGTATATGGAGAGGTTGCTGTGTGGAGCAGGGACAGAATGTTAGGGACACCAAATGTTAGCTAATAGGGCCACAAAAGTCCTTTAAGGACTGGTATAGGAGTGCTATCGATAGGTGTGATACACAGAGGGGTGCGATATACTTATGATATACTTTTATAATGAGTCAAAAGCACATAGATCTATATAGTGATCACCTGGAAGTCAGGGGCCTAGGGGCTAGGGGCTAGGGGCTTACTAGGGCCATTTTTATATAGGGTAAGGTTCCGGACAGGGTCGCTCTTATCAGGGCGGGTGGTCTGTGGTTAGGCTATCAGGGCCAGAATAGCACCCCCTGTAGGGCAATATCAGGGACAGTTCTTTGCCCACCCTGTCCTTCAATACCACATCATCATCTAGCCCAGGGATAGATGTTTTTTGCTTTCCCTCCGGGATTCATGAATGTGCACTGGAACCCCCCGGATTGTGGTAAGACATATGGTTTCTGATTTGGTGCACTTGTTATTGCCTACTATGCTTTTTGCTTAACTTTAATAATTAATTTTTTTTTTCATTTTGAGGGATTTCTTTTCCATTCACACGTCCGCAAAATGGGTCCGCATACGTTCTGCAATTTTGCGGAACGGGTGCAGACCCATTCATTTTCAATGGTGCCGGAATGTGCTGTCCGCACTTACGCATCCCTGCTTCCATTTCTGCAAAAAAATAGAACATGTCCTATTCTTATCCGCAATTGCAGACAAGATTAGGCATTTTCTATTATAGTGCTGGCGATGTGTGGTCCGCAAATTGCGGAATGCACATTGCCGGTGTCCGTGTTTTGCGGATCCGCAAAACACTTACGGACGTGTGAATGGACCCTCATAGTAACATTATTAAAGGTTACGTTTTATCTTTATGTATATTCTAATGGATTGCCTTCCTTGTACAATGTAATAATATACTTTCTATGTTAGAAAGTATATTATAGTGCATTTGTATTGTGCGGCAGTTGTGTGCGGTTCTGCTGCGATACTGCAGGTATATAGAGGGACAAGCGTTATTGGAACAAATAATTTCTATTAGTGTGATATACCAGTCGCCCCCCAAAAAAACAGTTTGAAGCGGGGTGTTATATACCAATATACATTTTTTATAGTGCATTTGGGTACTGTATACAGGGAGTGCAGAATTATTAGGCAAGTTGTATTTTTGAGGATTAATTTTATTATTGAACAACAACCATGTTCT
>NW_024400571.1:0-26463 GCF_905171765.1 Bufo bufo | reverse complement strand
TTGAGGCCTATTATTTAGGCGCTGGGTGACAGGTATACGTTTACAGACAGAATTAGACTTGGAAATGCACAGTAGCGTGTGTGTGAAGTTATTGAGAATGACCCTATCAGCACCTTGAATCTAATATACCCTTTTAATGAATAGATTTAAAGTAGCCCTGATACAGCAGAAACCACTAATTTAGGAAATTGCTAAGTTGGGAATTGTATTTCAACCCAGAACAAAAATATATCCTTTGCCAGACAGCAGACAGTATTACAATTGGCTGGCCACAGCTGAAACACCAGATTTAGGGTACTGCTATTTTGGCAATTGTATTTCACCCCTCAATAAAATAGCAAGCACAGCCAAGCCCCTGATGTAGGATATAGCAAAAAAAAAAAAAAAACACACTATTGATGGTTAAATGGACTTGGTGGAAGCTTGCCCCTGATGTAGGATATAGCAAAAAAAATAACCACACTATTGATGGTTAAATGGACTTGGTGGCAGCTTGCCCCTGATGTAGGATATAGCCAAAAAATAACCACACTATTGATGGTTAAATGGACTTTGTGACAGCTTGCCCCTGATGTAGGATATAGCAAAAAAATAACCACACTATTGATGGTTAAATGGACTTTGTGACAGCTTGCCCCTGATGAAGGATATAGCAAAAAAAATAACCACACTATTGATGGTTAAATGGACTTGGTGGCAGCTTGCCCCTGATGTAGGATATAGCAAAAAAATAACCACACTATTGATGGTTAAATGGACTTGGTGGCAGCTTGCCCCTGATGTAGGATATAGCCAAAAAATAACCACACTATTGATGGTTAAATGGACTTTGTGGCAGCTTGCCCCTGATGTAGGATATAGCCAAAAAAAAAACACACTATTGATGGTTAAATGGACTTGGCGGCAGCTTGCCCCTGATATAGGATATAGCAAAAAAATAACCACACTATTGATGGTTAAATGGACTTGGTGACAGCTTGCCCCTGATGTAGGATATAGCAAAAAAAATAACCACACTATTGATGGTTAAATGGACTTGGTGGAAGCTTGTGCTGGCGCACCACAAGCCACAAAATGGCCGCCGATCACCCCAGAAAAAAGTGACTGAAAAACGCTCTGGGCAGCCTAAAAACAGTGAGCAATTGAATAGCAGCAGTTCAATGATCCACAGCTGTAGATCGATCACTGACTTAAGTGTTTTGGAGGAGTTAATCACTGCCTAATCTCGCCCTAACGTCGCAGCTGCAACCTCTCCCTACACTAAGCACAGCAGAGTGACATGCGGCGCTACGTGACTCCAGCTTAAATAGAGGCTGGGTCACATGCTGCACTGGCCAATCACAGCCATGCCAATAGTAGGCATGGCTGTGATGGCTTCGTGGGGCAAGTAGTATGACGCTTGTTGATTGGCTGCTTTGCAGCCTTTCAAAAAGCGCCAAGAAAACGACGAACACCGAACCCGAACCCGGACTTTTACTAAAATGTTCGGGTTCGGGTCCGTGTCACGGACACCCCAAAATTCGGTACGAACCCAAACTTTACAGTTCGGATTCGCTCATCCCTAAATAGAAGCCATCAGACATAAAAATCCTAAGTAAGGCATAAACAGAACTGTACAGTTCGGGTTCGCTCATCCCTAATTATAGATATGGCGCAAAAGACATGTCGTCATTCAATCCCCTAGGTGTCATGCAGTCAAGTTCGTGAATCCATCTTCTCTTAATCACATGATCTGATATGCGATGCCTGATTGGAAAGCATTGTTCCAGGACACATCTGGTACCAATTTTACTTTATTTGATTATGGGAAGACGCTATAAAAAGAGGAGTTTGTGAAATTGTTTCTTATCCCCGGAAGAAGCCAGGTGTTCCTGGCGAAATGACGTCGGGAGGAGGTGGCTGAGGGTTCCACACGTATTCTTGGGTAGTTATTTGCTTATCCTTTCCACACATAGGTCTGTTTACAGGGAGTGCAGAATTATTAGGCAAATGAGTATTTTGACCACATCATCCTCTTTATGCATGTTGTCTTACTCCAAGCTGTATAGGCTCGAAAGCCTACTACCAATTAAGCATATTAGGTGATGTGCATCTCTGTAATGAGAAGGGGTGTGGTCTAATGACATCAACACACTATATCAGGTGTGCATAATTATTAGGCAACTTCCTTTCCTTTGGCAAAATGGGTCAAAAGAAGGACTTGACAGGCTCATAAAAGTCAAAAATAGTGAGATATCTTGCAGAGGGATGCAGCACTCTTAAAATTGCAAAGCTTCTGAAGCGTGATCATCGAACAATCAAGCGTTTCATTCAAAATAGTCAACAGGGTCGCAAGAAGCGTGTGGAAAAACCAAGGCACAAAATAACTGCCCATGAACTGAGAAAAGTGAAGTGTGCAGCTGCCAAGATGCCACTTGCCACCAGTTTGGCCATATTTCAGAGCTGCAACATCACTGGAGTGCCCAAAAGCACAAGGTGTGCAATACTCAGAGACATGGCCAAGGTAAGAAAGGCTGAAAGACGACCACCACTGAACAAGACACACAAGCTGAAACGTCAAGACTGGGCCAAGAAATATCTCAAGACTGATTTTTCTAAGGTTTTATGGACTGATGAAATGAGAGTGAGTCTTGATGGGCCAGATGGATGGGCCCGTGGCTGGATTGGTAAAGAGCAGAGAGCTCCAGTCCGACTCAGACGCCAGCAAGGTGGAGGTGGAGTACTGGTTTGGGCTGGTATCATCAAAGATGAGCTTGTGGGGCCTTTTCGGGTTGAGGATGGAGTCAAGCTCAACTCCCAGTCCTACTGCCAGTTTCTGGAAGACACCTTCTTCAAGTAGTGGTACAGGAAGAAGTCTGCATCCTTCAAGAAAAACATGATTTTCATGCAGGACAATGCTCCATCACACGCGTCCAAGTACTCCACAGCGTGGCTGGCAAGAAAGGGTATAAAAGAAGAAAATCTAATGACATGGCCTCCTTGTTCACCTGATCTGAACCCCATTGAGAACCTGTGGTCCATCATCAAATGTGAGATTTACAAGGAGGGAAAACAGTACACCTCTCTGAACAGTGTCTGGGAGGCTGTGGTTGCTGCTGCACGCAATGTTGATGGTGAACAGATCAAAACACTGACAGAATCCATGGATGGCAGGCTTTTGAGTGTCCTTGCAAAGAAAGGTGGCTATATTGGTCACTGATTTGTTTTTGTTTTGTTTTTGAATGTCAGAAATGTATATTTGTGAATGTTGAGATGTTATATTGGTTTCACTGGTAAAAATAAATAATTGAAATGGGTATATATTTGTTTTTTGTTAAGTTGCCTAATAATTATGCACAGTAATAGTCACCTGCACACACAGATATCCCCCTAAAATAGCTAAAACTAAAAACAAACTAAAAACTACTTCCAAAAATATTCAGCTTTGATATTAATGAGTTTTTTGGGTTCATTGAGAACATGGTTGTTGTTCAATAATAAAATTAATCCTCAAAAATACAACTTGCCTAATAATTCTGCACTCCCTGTATGCCTTACTTAGGATTTTTATGTCTGATGGCTTCTATTGTCTTATTGGCCTGCTTGTGTGTGGCTTCTCTCTGCAATCTATATACCCTTGTGTGTTGACCCCTCAGTTTCCTCTAGGGTTGTTTTTTCCTCACTGAAGGTTTCCCCCCTTCCTTGCTGCTGTTTTTACAAAGTATATATTTTTTATATATATGTTAAATTAATGTATGTTAAATAAAGACTCTTTCATGTTTATATATACATGTGTTTGGTGCTAATGTTTGGTGTGTATCCCCACCATCAGTGGTACTGTGAAGACTGAGAGGGGATCACTTAGAAAAAGCCCTTAGAGGAGGTTGTTCACATGGCACAGTGGGTTCACACCTGCTGGTTCATGACAGTAACATTCAAATGGAAGTGAGAAAAAAAAAACACAACACAAAACTTGCATCTTTGTCTAGAAAGACAAGAGAACCAGAAGGTCTCAAGCGAAATTTGAGTTACTTGGTTGACTTATTAGGGAGAGCAAAAAAATATGCATGCAAAAGTATTGCATGTCGGGAGACACTATTAGAGATAACCGAATTAGAAGTTGACGAAGTGGAATTCGATTTGAATTTCAGAAAAAAATTGATTCGCACCGAAGCCGAATTTTCTCACGCGGTAACGAATCACATTTTTTCCTAAAATGGCTGATGCACCTGTTAGGGCATGGAGCAAAGAACTATGGGAACGAGGGATGACCCACAATGCCATGCATGCAGCCAATGAGCAACCAGCCAGCCCCTGTGGTGTCACGGCCCATAAATAGCCTCAACCATATTGGATTCTGCCATTTTCCAGTGTACTTAGTGCAGGGAAAGTGCTAGGGAAAGTGCTAGGGACAGTGCTCTGATTGGATGCACTCAATGCAAGGGAGAAGAGAACCAACAGCGGACGAACGGGGGGGTCTTTGGAAAAAATAAATAAGTGCCATAGCATCAGTGGGGGCCGCCCTATAGGGTAAGACCATAATTAGAGTAGGGCTAAACTGATGAAAGGTCCTCTTTAATTGCCGTTCAGCGATGAAGTTACATTGTACTACAGCCATTTATGGGATGTTTTAATAGAAAAGATAAGTATGTCCAATTCGCCGTTCTGCATAGATTTTTGGGGGAGGTGTATTAATAGGAAAAAAAAGGAAAAACTATATGTCTTAATTGCCGTTCAGCGGTGAAGTTACATTGTACTACAGCCATTTATGTGGTGTATTAAAGGGAAATATACGTAAGTCCCATTAGCCGTTCTGCGGTGAATTGGGTTTTCACTCTGTGGTTTCCTCATGCTGCTACCACCTCACCACTCTGTGGTCTACTTATGCTGCCTCCACTTCAACACTAAGTCACTGGGTCACTCTGTGGTCTCCTCATGCTGCTGCCACCTCACTACTCTGTGGTCTCCTCATGCTGCTGCTACCTCAACAATATGTCACTGGGCCACTCTGTGGTCTCCTCAGGCTGCTGCCACATCACCACTTTGTGGTCTCCTCATGATGCTGCTACCTCAACACTATATCACTGGGACACTCTGTAGTCTCCGTATGTTGCTGCCACCTCAACACTATGTCACTAAGCCACTATGTGGTCTCCTCATGCTGCTGCGACCTTAACAGTATGTCACTGGGTCACTCTGTGGTCTCCTCATGCTGCTGCCACCTCAACACTATATCACTGAGCCACTCTGTGGTCTCCTCATGCTGCTGCCACCTCACCACTCTGTTGTCTTCTCATGCTGCTGCCACCTCAATACTATGTCACTGGGACACTCTGTGGTCTCCTTATGTTTCTGCCTCAACACTTTGCAACTGGGCCACTGTATTGTCTCCTCATGCTGCTGCCACGTCAACACTCTATGGTCTCCTCATGCTGCTGCCACCTCAACACTGTCACTGGGCCACTCTGCGGTTTCATCATGCTGCTGCCACCTCAACACTATGTCACTGGGCCACTCTGTGGTCTCCCCATGTTGCTGCCACCTCAACACTCTGTGGTCTCCTCATGCTGCTGCCACATTACCACTCTGTGGTCTCCTCCTGCTGCTGCCACCTCCCCATTCTGTCACTGGGCCACTCTGTGGTCTCCTCATGCTGCTGCCTTCTCTCCGCTCTGTCATTGGACCACTCTGTGGACTTCTCATGCTGTTCCCACCCTCCCCACTCCATGACTGGGCCGCTATTTTGCCTTTTTGGCCTGTTTGACATCATCATTTATTTGACCTTTCTTCTTATATTTCTATGTAGCAGCTGTAAGGCGTGTATGACATGGTCCCTATTTTGCATCAGAATTGGCTTATGATTTGGTAGCCAAAAGCAGGAGTGGGTACAAAACACAGAAGACATGCAAATATTCCATTCACGTGTCATTTCTGTTTTGGATCCACTCCTGTTTTTTTTGGCTTTAGCAATACTGATGGATTACTGACCAAATGCCGACCGAGTGAAGGTGAGTGCTCAACAGATAGGATATGTTTTTTGTGCGTTATTGTTCTAAAGGATCAAAGGATGTTCAAAATAATCAGTGACGTCAACACAAACTTACTGCTGACACTCTCTCCACTCTGTCAGGGGAGCTCTACTTGTATAAGCGTTTAATAGAACAGGTTGTGTAGACATCTATGTTGAATCAGCTAACAACAGTGTAAAAAGAGTGCTCTCTTTTACACTACGGTAGCATCTTGCATCTCTGCATGGTTCTTTATACCCGATGCCAACATTGACCTGTAAGGCTGAGTTCACACTTGAGTTGTTTGGTCAGTTTTGGCCGCATAACTGCCCAAATAAGTTAAGTGTGCAGTGATTCTAAGAGCGACACCTGTCATCTGCGTGTCATACTGACTCACAATAGTGTTTCACTACCACAGCAGACTTACTATGCGTGTTACTGCAAGGCACAGTGTTGTACACCACTATAAAAGCTCTCTGCAGCTAAGAAATAGCTGCTTTTAACGCAATTTGCCATGAAAAAATTCAGATCGAATTGGATCTTTTTGGTAATTTACATAAGCAAAAACAAACAATGCAACAACACTCTGCAAATAGAAATAATAAAGTAGATACAATAGTACCGTACCCACTATAGTGTATGGTACTAATGCTAATGCTACGTGATAAATGTGAGATAATTGGCAGATATATTTTGTACAAAATTATTTGTGCCTGTCTGCCACCGACAAGGCGATCTCTTTAGGTCAGGAACCTACACTAAACACTACCTCCGCTGGTGTCATACCTGCCTCCACTAAATTCAGGGAATGCAGGTTTCACATGTATGCTGAGCCCACACTATATTATCAAAAATATATAGGAATAGAGTACAGAAAACAATTAACAAAACAAATACACAACAAAGAAAAAAATAGTAATAACCTGAAACTAAGTTGCAGTCCCAAATCAGTGATCTCTTTTCGCACTCCGTTTTTTATTGCGCTGTGGGTACCTTTCACAAATAGCCAATACATTGTGGAAAAGTGTATGATAAAGTCCTGGAAAGGGTGTATATCCCACCCAGGTTCCTCAACTGGGTGAGGTAAGTAAAATCCAGTAAGATGGCGCTGGCTTCAGTTGCTGGAGCTATTTTTTGTTAAAGTTCAAGCGCCAGATTTTATTTGGACTGGAAAGGTAGGTTTGGTAGTGGGACCTTCCCAGTCCACCCCTATTCCAGGGCATGTTTTCCCCTAGCCTCAGGATCCCAAGGTGTAGTCCAGCTGGGATTGTTAGGTGGAAATAAAAGCAAATCCCAGGCTGTCAGTCTGAGAAAGAGTTATGCCTGGAAAAAGCCTAGGAAGCTGGCTGCCAGGCAGGCTAGTGAAGCCTGATTCCCTGAGTGTGACCTGCGCTCAATAGGTGAGCTAGAAACAAATTTGTATTAGCTAGAACCCAGACGGGCAGGAGTTTATTTTGTTGGGATTATGTTTTGGTGATGATGTAACCTCACCTTACCCAGTGAGTTATAATTGGGTTCACCTGTAATTGCCAAAGTGCCATAAAAGAAAGCATTGTTTGGACTTGAATCCTGTTGTCTGCAAAGGAATCTGCCATTGCCACCCTGCTTGAGAGAGCAATGCCTTACAACGTATAGAAGAAAGAAAACCGCACAGCTCAAGCTTAGGCTACTTTCACACTGGTGTTTTGAATTCCGTTTGTGAGATCCGTTTCAGGGATCTCACAAACGGTTCAAAATAAATCAGTTCAGCCCCAATGCGTTCTGAATGGATAAGGATCTGTTCATAATGCATCAGTTTGGCTCCGTTCCGCCTCCATTCCGCTCTGGATGCAGATACCAAAACGCTGCTTGGTGTCCGCCTGGTGATGTGGAACCAAACGGATCCGTCCTGACTTACAATGTAAGTCAAAAGGGACGAATCTGTTTTCACTGACACAATATGGTGCAGTTGAAAACGGATCCGTCCTGACTTACATTGTCATTTTGACTTAGACTTTTTTTTAAAAAGAATAATGCAAACAGATCCGTTCTGAACAGATACAAGCATTTGCATTATAGGTGTGAATCTATCTGTGCAGATACCAGAAGGATCCGCACCTAACGCAGGTGTGAAAGTAGCCTTAGGTAGAGTTCACATTCAGAGTAAACAAAGAGTGTCTTTCAGATAAAGTTCCTCAGATATAATGCTTCAGTTCTCGTATAAATCGATGCTCTAGTCTCCTAAGAATAAAAGAAGAGACGGCCTGACATAGTGAAGTCCCGCTAACTGAGTATAAATATAGTAATTTATTGTATTCACAAGATCCATAAAATAACATTCATTTAAAATGTGCACATCCTCTTGTCAAACGTCCAACCCGGGTTTCGCCTCTGCTTCGTCAGGGGCACCTGTGGACTTGTCTTGATTACTCCTTTTTCAAGCCACTGTGGGCATTTCTACAGCCCTTATTTACATGGTTATAACATTAAAGATATACATGCTCATTTCAAAGCTAATTTTCACATGGTTGTAACATTGGAAAAATATATACTGGTTTCAAGGCCACCTTCTTAAAGGGCTTCTGTCAGCCCACTAAACCGTTTTTTTTTTTTTTGTTTAATAATAATCCCTATACTGCGATCTCTGCATACATAAGTAAAATAATAATTTTCGTTCAGTAGAATTTGATAAAACGCTATTTTTATAATATGTAAATTACCTTGCTACCAGCAAGTAGGGCGGCTACTTGCTGGTAGCAGCCGCATCCTCCGATCCTAATGACGCCCCCTCCGCATTGTGATTGACAGGGCCAGGGAACGGAATCGTTCTCTGCTGGCCCTGCCCGTTTTCATTCAATATCTGGCGCCTGCGCCGCGGCCGTACCTATCTTCAATCTGCGCAGGCGCACTTTGAGGCGGCCACTCACTCGGCCGCCCGCTCCTCAATGCGCCTGCGCCGGGTGTAGATGTGACGTCATCAGCGCAGGCGCATTGAGGATGGAGCGGCCGAGTAAGTGGCCGCCTCTCAGTGCGCCTGCGCAGATTGAAGATAGGTACGGCCGTGGCGCAGGCGCCAGATATTGAATGAAAACAGGCAGGGCCAGCAGAGAAAGATTCCGTTCCCTGGCCCTGTCAATCACAATGCGGAGGGGGCGTCATTAGGATCGGAGGATGCGGCTGCTACCAGCAAGTAGCCGCCCTACTTGCTGGTAGCAAGGTAATTTACATATTATAAAAATAGCGTTTTATCACAAAACCCAAATATCAAATTAAAATTAGACCAATATACTTGTGGAAAACTTTTTCATTTTAAATATAGAGCTACGCTACACGGTTAACTCTATCTCCACTTCCTATAAAATCTTATCCATTCAGCGTTCAATCATTGTTTCTCTCAATGGAATATACACTGCTCAAAAAAATAAAGGGAACACAAAAATAACACATCCTAGATCTGAATTAATTAAATATTCTTCTGAAATACTTTGTTCTTTACATAGTTGAATGTGCTGACAACAAAATCACACAAAAATTAAAAATGGAAATCAAATTTTTCAACCCATGGAGGTCTGGATTTGGAGTCACACTCAAAATTAAAGTGGAAAAACACACTACAGGCTGATCCAACTTTGATGTAATGTCCTTAAAACAAGTCAAAATGAGGCTCAGTAGTGTGTGTGGCCTCCACTTGCCTGTATGACCTCCCTACAACGCCTGTGCATGCTCCTGATGAGGTGGCGGACGGTCTCCTGAGGGATCTCCTCCCAGACCTAGACTAAAGCATCTGCCAGCTCCTGGACAGTCTGTGGTGCAACGTGACGTTGGTGGATAGAGCGAGACATGATGTCCCAGATGTGCTCAAATGGATTGAGGTCTGGGGAACGGGCGGGTCAGTCCATAGCATCAATGCCTTCGTCTTGCAGGAACTGCTGACACACTTCAGCCACATGAGGTCTAGCATTGTCTTGCATTAGGAGGAACCCAGGGCCAACCGCACCAGCATATGGTCTCACAAGCGGTCTGAGGATCTCATCTCGGTACCTAATGGCAGTCAGGCTACCTCTGGCGAGCACATGGAGGGCTGTGCGGCCCTCCAAAGAAATGCCACAACACACCATTACTGACCCAATGCCAAACCGGTCATGCTGGAGGATGTTGCAGGCAGCAGAACGTTCTCCACGGCGTCTCCAGACTCTGTCACGTCTGTCACATGTGCTCAGTGTGAACCTGCTTTCATCTGTGAAGAGCACAGGGCGCCAGTGGCGAATTTGCCAATCTTGGTGTTCTCTGGCAAATGCCAAATGTCCTGCACGGTGTTGGGCTGTAAGCAAAACCCCCACCTGTGGACGTCGGGCCCTCATATCACCCTCATGGAGTCTGTTTCTGACCGTTTGAGCAGACACATGCACATTTGTGGCCTGCTGGAGGTCATTTTGCAGGGCTCTGGCAGTGCTCCTCCTGTTCCTTCTTGCACAAAGGCGGAGGTAGCGGTCCTGCTGCTGGGTTGTTGCGCTCCTATGGCCTCCTCCACGTCTCCTGATGTACTGGCCTGTCTCCTGGTAGCGCCTCCATGCTCTGGACACTACGCTGACAGACACAGCAAACCTTCTTGCCACAGCTCGCATTGATGTGCCATCCTGGATAAGCTGCACTACCTGAGCCACTTGTGTGGGTTGTAGACTCCGTCTCATGCTACCACTAGAGTGAAAGAACCGCTAGCATTCAAAAGTGACCAAAACATCAGCCAGGAAGCATAGGAACTGAGAAGTGGTCTGTGATCACCACCTGCAGAACCACTTCTTTATTGGGGGTGTCTTGCTAATTGCCTATAATTTCCACCTGTTGTCTATCCCATTTTCACAACAGCATGTGAAATTGATTGTCACTCAGTGTTGCTTCCTAAGTGGACAGTTTGATTTCACAGAAGTGTGATTGACTTGGAGTTACATTGTGTTGTTTAAGTGTTCCCTTTATTTTTTTGAGCAGTGTACATCTCTTATCCACAATACCCTTCTTATCACAGTTTAAAATTCTCCTCCTGATCCCAATCTACCGCAATATCTGAATACATCCAAAATGATCTTCAATGGTTCCCCACTCCCTTCTTTGTATCGCAATGAGTCATCTCCCAACAAGTTTCTCATCACTTTGGATCGTCACCTGATGCAAAATACCCAATCACCTTCCTCACATTTACCCATATAAAGATACCTACAATCCCTATCAAGTTCTTGCAAAACAGAACCACTCTCATACTAGGTAATGGCATCCCGATGTTTTAATTTGAGAAATGTATATACACTAACATATTTAGAGCTATGGTAACTAATTAAGGCTTCAAACTTTATCTCATCTATCTCTATGCTTCATTTGTCCACTACGCAAGCTATTATATCAAACTCGACATTTAAACCCTCAGGTTGCAGAGTACTGAGTTGGTAAATCCATTCAACTTCCCTACTATTAATTTTACTCAATGGGTCCCTACCTCTCCAACTATTATGGACCTGTTCAAGTCCTATAAAACTTAGACCTGCTGGATGTATTTTTTTAAAGTGGGCAGAGACACTTTGTTTCTCTAGCCCCTTTTTAATATTCTGTATATGTTCCTGGATCCTTACTTTGAGTTTCCGAGTGGTTCGTCATACATACTGGAGGCCACAAGGAGACTCCAGCATGTAGACAACTGCCATGTGGTAGCATGAGAGTTCTCCCATTATCTATAACTTACCAGGAAAGATTAAAGGACCTTAACATGTATAGCTTGGAAGAAAGACGAGACAGAGGGGATATGATAGAAACTTTTAAATACATAAAGGGAATCAACAAGGTAAAAGAGGAAAGAATATTTAAAAGAAGAAAAACTGCTACAAGAGGACATAGTTTTAAATTAGAGGGGCAAAGGTTTAAAAGTAATATCAGGAAGTATTACTTTACTGAGAGAGTAGTGGATGCATGGAATAGCCTTCCTGCAGAAGTGGCAGCTGCAAATACAGTGGAGGAGTTTAAGCATGCATGGGATAGGCATAAGGCCATCCTTCATATAAGATAAAGCCATGGGCTATCCATAGTATTTAGTATATTGGGCAGACTAGATGGGCCAAATGGTTCTTATCTGCCGACACATTCTATGTTTCTATGTTTCTATGTTTCTAACTTATATGTAGTGCCATTGCTTCTAGACAACACTGTCTCTTTCTTGCATGGCCTATTCTCTTTCGAACGATTCCTGCATGGTAAGCAGAAACCGCACCATTAGCATAGCTTTAAATATGTTAGCGTATATCCATATATCAAATTAAAACATTGTGATGCCATTACCTGTACAGTATAACGTAGCTCTATATTTAAAATGGAAAAGTCTTCCACAAGTATATTAGTCTAATTTTAATTTGATATTAGGGTTTTATGTTAAGAAGGTGACCTTGAAACCAGTATATATTTTTCCAATGTTATAACCATGTTAAAATTAGCTTTGAAATGAGCATGTACTTAGTTAGCGGGACTTCTCTATGTCAGACTGTCTCTTCTTTTATTCTTAAGAGACTAGAGCATCGACTTATGTGAGAACCAAAGCATTATATCTGAGAAACTTTATCTGAAAGACACTCTTTGTTTACTCTGAATGTGAACTCTACCTAAGCATGAGCTGTGCGGTTTTCTTTCTTCCACACTATATTATACCTCTTTTGGTGCCACAATGGCCTTCATGAAATTCAGGAAATGCAGGTTCCACATGCATGCTGAGCCCACACTATATTATACCTCTTTTGGTGCCACAATGGCCTCCATTAAATTCAGGAAATGCAGTTTCCACAGGCATGCTGTGCCTACAATATATTATATCTCTTTTGGTGCCACAATGGCATCCATTAACCTCTTAAGGACACAGGGCGTACAGGTACGCCCTGTGTATTTCTGATCACCGCCGCGTGGTGGGCTGTGATCAGAACAGAGTGCCTGCTGAAATCATTCAGAAGGCACTCTGTGACAATGCCGAGGGGAGTCCTGTGTCATTTCAGACCTGCGGTTTGCTGCGTTTCCGGATCATTCGGGTCTCCGATAACATAGAATAGGATGGTGATCGGTGGTGTGATAATACACCACCACTCACCATCCTTAGATCCTGAGAGGTGGCGGTGACATCACCTCTCAGGATCGCATCCTATTGGCTGGACGGGGGTTAACTTCCCCCAGCTCTGCTCTACTCCTCCACACTGCTTCCGTGGATAGAGGAGAGAGGAGTTTGTCCGTCCACCTCTGAGCGCAGCACCCCCACGTGAGGCACCATAGTGCCATCTGGAACTCAAAAGTTCACAGAGACAGGTTTAGGGAAAGGTTAGATTAGGCAGGGAGACTGAGGGATAGTTTTAGGGAAAAAAAAAAGTTATATTTTTGGGCTTCACCCTGATCGGGTGTCTGGGGTCCACAGCACACTCAGCTGTGCGAACCTATACCCTCCAGGGGTGCTGCAGCTTTCCCCCCTGACCCCCCACACACACATTTTTTTGGCGCAAGAGCTTTTTTTTTTTTCTGTGCGTGTGCTGACTGTGGCCGGCACTCTTAGCGTCTGGCCACTGTTAGCGCATCGCCCAACCAACTGCTGATCAGCTTCGGACCGCTGTTTAGCGAGTTTGAATTTATTGATTTTTTCAAATTTTTGGGGCTTTAATTTTTTTTATTTAGTTTTAAGTATTTTTTCTGTTAGGTTTAGGGTGGGTTAGGGTAGTGAACATGAACACCCGTCTCCCCACACACGCACACTAAATAAAGTTTTACACACATGCACACACACACGCACACACACACTCCCCTATGGCCCGTCAGATGTTCTCGGCCGAGGAGGCATACGCCCTGATTGTCCCCGACTCCGAGAGCCCCAGTGAGGACGAGGATGACCCCACTTTCCTCTGTGTCAGGCAGTACTGGAGTGGGCACGTCCTCTACCAGACCCCACTCTACTGTATGGCCATGACACGTTCCTGTTTTGAGGCCATTTGGAAATGCCTGCATTATGCAGATAATGCAGCATGCCCCCCTCCTGAGGTGATCCTGCCTATGACCACCTGTATAAGTCGCTGTTGATGAGTCTCTCATTGCTTTCAAAGTGAGACTCATTTTCTGCCAGTATGTTCCCTCTAAGCGGGCAAGGTATGGAGTGAAGCTGTACAAACTTTGTGAGAGTACCTCAGGGTACACTAACAAGTTTTGTGTGTACGAGGGCCAAGATTCCCGTATTGAACCCCCAGAATGTCCCCCCAATCTGGGTGTTAGCGGGAAACTTGTGTGGGACCTTATGCACCCACTGCTAGATAAGGGTGACCACCTGTACGTGGATAACTTTTATACTAGTATCCCCTTGTTCCAGTCCTCGCCGCCAGATCCACGCGCGCTTGTGAAACCGTGCGGAAAAATCAACGCGGCCTCCCTACCCACCCCCTCAAGGTACCTATCCCCAGGGATGAGACCCGTGCCCTTACCAGTGGAAACCTGTTGCTGGTCAGATATAAGGACAAGAGGGATGTGCGAGCAATGGTCTTCAAGCCCGATTGTATCATGTACTACAATCTGTATATGGGAGGATTTGATCTCAAGCCATAAAACGCCATGAGCAAAACTCGGGCATGGTACAAAAAAGTTGCGGTCTACTTGGTACAGGTTGCCTTGTACAACTCTTTTGTGCTGTGCTGGAGCACTGGCAACACAGGGAAATTCCTGCAGTTCTATGAGGCAGTCCTCAAGGCCCTGACCTTTTCTGACAGGGAAAGAGCAGGCTGGAGTACCTCGGGAACTGAAGGCGCCTGGATCGTGCAGAGTGTGTCACAGGAGGGGGATACGGAAGGACACCACCACTCAGTGTGACACATGCCCCGATCATCCAGGCCTCTGCATTGACGGTTGCTTCAGGGAGTACCACACTTCCATGGAGTACTAAAATTAATTAATTCTATTTGGTCACAGACAGTCGCCCAGAAAAAAAAATATATATGGCTTTCAGACTTAACTTAACCCTTGCTTTGTTACTGGAAAAAAATGAATTAAAATGGAAAATGTGGCAAAAAAAATTTAAATTCTGAAATTTTATCTCAATTTGCCAATAACTCTTGTGGAACACCTAAAGGGTTAACAAAGTTTGTAAAATCAGTTTTGAATACCTTGAGGGGAGTAGTTTCCAAAATGGGTCACTTTTTAGAAAATTCTATTCTAGGGGTGCATCAGGGGGCTTCAAATGGGACATGGTATAAATAAACCAGTCCAGCAAAATCTGCCTTCCAGAAACTATATGGTGTTCCTTTCCTTCTGCGCCCTGCCATGTGCCCATACAGTAATTTATGACCACATGTGGGGTGTTTCTATAAACTACAGAATCAGGGCAATAAATATTGAGTTTTGTTTGGCTGTTTACCCTTGCTTTTTTAACAGAAAAAATTGATTAAAATTGAACATTTGGCAAAAAATAGCTGTTTTGGCACTGTTTTTTTTTTTTTACTGTGTTCATTTGTAAGTTTGTAAAATCAGTTTTGAATACCTTGAGGGGTGTAGTTTCCAAAATGGGGTCATTTTTGGGTCGTTTCTCTTATGAAATCTATTATAAAATGCTTGGTAAATTTGGTATTTTTTTTATAAATAAAAATGATTTTTTTTACTTCATTTTACCAGTGTCATGAAGTACAATATGTGACGAAAAAACTATCTCAGAATGGCCTGGATAAGTAAAAGCATTTTAAAGTTATTCACACATAAAGTGACACTGGTCAGATTTGCAAAAAATGGCCTGGTCCTTAAGGTGGAAATGAGCCCGATCCTTAAGGGGTTAAATTCAGGGAATGCAAGCCTGCACAAAGTCACTGGTGGACATTAGCGTAGCACTATGCAGGATGTGTGGGGCAAAAGGTGAGGCGCAGCGAGGGTGCTAATGTGGGTATAACGGCCCTGCGTCAACACATGGTGCGTCCTCATAAAGTGGCGTGGGAAAACCGTGCCACTCATTTAGTGTTACAGCCTGATGCAGCAACCGCTGCATCTCCCACGAGCCCGCACCACCAACCCAGCAGTCCGGCCTCAACAACTTCAGCAGAAGGAAGCTGTCATTCCTTCCCATCAAGTTCAATGTTGTCTATTGCTCCTGATGCTCCTCCTGCTTCTACTCCTCGTCACTTGTTTAGACAGCAATCGATTACCGAGGAAATTACAAAAAGTCAACAGTATGCATTCACTCATCCATTAGCATAGAGGCTGAATGTGCACCTGGCCCAAGTTGTTGGTACTACCCTTTCTATGTGGCTGACTCTGCACCATCAGTTCAGATCACTGATGGCTTGTGCCCACCCAAGATGGAGAGTCCCAAGCCGACATAAATTTTTCTAAAAAGATGTACCAACCCTGCACATGTACTTTTGCAGAAAGTGGGCCAGCCCTTGGGCCTCTCGGTGTCGGTGGGCCAGCTCTGACGTATGGAGTTGTAACTATGGTCAAGGGCAATATATGTCGTTCACAGCCCACTGGGTAAATTTGTTCTGGATCAGGCACACTAGCAACTTGACCAGGTGATGGCAATGCCGCCATCAGTTTGTAATTGTGGGATTTCTGCGCTAATGTCCTCCTCTGCCTCCTCATCCTCCACGTTGTCCTCACCCTCCATTGTAGGCACAGTCAACAGCATATTATCTATGCAAAGCTAGGCGTTGTCACATGGTTCTGCACTTCGTCAGCCTTAGTGAACTGAGCCACGCCGAGGAGGAACTGCTTGGTGCCATTAAGGAAATCAAA
Source organism: Bufo bufo (assembly GCF_905171765.1). NCBI lineage: Eukaryota > Metazoa > Chordata > Amphibia > Anura > Bufonidae > Bufo > Bufo bufo. The sequence continues at coordinate 9,727 of NW_024400571.1, read as the reverse complement.
TACTCTGTCTCCTCAGAAACTGGAGATAGGAACCAAGGTTACTGTTAACGGGAAGAACATTTTGTCTGTACAGAAAAGTGTGTGGTGCCTCACCTGTCATGACAGATGGTTTAGGTGCTCTGCTAAAAAGGAAGGTTTTCCCTGGAAACCCTATAAAGTCAATAGATATGATTAATTGCGTATAGTAGGCACTCTATCATCCAGAACTGTACCCATGTATTGTATACACCAAAGTATAGTCCAAGGATATATATTCTCCAGGAGCCAATTGGTTGGATTTTTGGATATTTTGGCCACTGGAATATTCAATAGTATCTGATTTATGGAAAAATTACATACATAAAGTTGCTAAAAAGTATATATAATTTATTAGAGTAGTTATATAAAGGAATTTAAAAAGATGTTTAAAAAATATGTAAAAACTAGGATATTCCAGATCAGTCAATTAATAATTATGATACGCTAAGTTCATGTACAGGGATTCAGTTCTGTAATTATGAAATTGTATCTCTATTTCCATTAATTCTTGTGGAACACCTAAAGGGTTAACGACTTTTGTAAAATCAGTTTTGAATACCTTGAGGAGTGTAGTTTCTAAAATGGGGTCATTTTTGGGTGGTTTCTATTATGTAAGCCTCGCAAAGTGACTTCAGACCTGAACTGGTCCCTAAAAATTGGGTTTTTGAAAATTTCAGAAAAATTTCAAGATTTGCTTCTAAACTTCTAAGCCTTGCAACATCCCCAAAAAATAAAATATCATTCCCAAAATGATCCAAACATGAAGTAGACATATGGGGAATGTAAAGTAATAACTATTTTTGGAGGTATTACTATGTATTATAGAAGTAGAGCAATTGAAACTTGGAAATTTGCAATTTTTTACAAATTTTTGGTAAATTTGGTACTTTTGAATAAATAAAAAAGATTTTTTTTTACTTCATTTTACCAGTGTCATGAAGTACAATATGTGACGAAAAAACTATCTCAGAATGGCTTGGATAAGTCAAAGCGTTTTAAAGTTATCAGCAAAAAAGGGGTTAAAGAATAAACTCTGTTGTGCCTTCTCCAGCAAGAAGTTGGAGTATGCCTGTGTAATCTTCTGCATAGTTTCCCTATTTTCCTCTGTCCTATTTATATAGAAAAATTGTGTGGCTGAGGAGGCTTGTTCTTTAAAATTTTTCTCATTTTTCCTGTACTCCTTTCTCAGGTTTACAATGTGACTGACCATTATTCCCCTCATATAGGCCTTAAAAGTATACCATACCATTTGGATTTTAGTTGACCTATAGTTAGTTACCCAAAATTGGTTTATTTCCTTTTGTATTATTTCATGGTTCTTTATTAGTGATAGCCAAGAAGGATTTCATCTAAAAGGAGGCCTCCCTATTTGTTTATCCTGGGCCAGGCAAAGTTCAAGGAGTAACGGTAGATGGTCTGAGAGTGAGCTAGTCTCGTACTTCATTTGTGTTACATATCGTACATATTTTTTATTGATCAGAGCATGGTCTATTCTGGACATGGATCTACCTAATTTACTAATACATGAGAAGACCCTTCTCCCCTGACCCAGACTTCCCCAAACATCCTCAAACCCAGCCTCAGAGCAGAAGAATGCCAGGGGAGACCCCTGAACAGAGGCGTCTCCCTCGACACCCATAGAGACACTATCTACTGCCAGGTTAATAACACAATTAAAGTCACCAATAATCAATGTGGGGCATTTCGGCCATTTGTTAATAAATGTTAACAGAGAGTTAAGCACTGAGAAAGAGAATGGAGGTGGAATATATACAAAGGCCAAAATGCACATCTTCCCCGCCAGCTTACAGTATAAGAAGACAAATCTTCCCTGGTGATCAACAGAGGATGCCTCGCACAAAAATTAAATCGTTCTATGAATGAAAACTGTCACTCCCCTAGAATGACTAGAGAAGGTTGAGTGGTACGTGTGTGCAGCCCATCCCCTGGTGACCATCCTGGAAGTCTCCCCAGTAAGATGTGTTTCTATCAAGCATACAATTGCTGGGAGGTGTATACGCATCATATCAAAAACCGCTTGTCTCTTTCTTCTATCCCCCAAACCCCTAACATTCCAGGTAAGAATTCTGATAGGAAATTAGAGAAATTGATAATTGTTTTGGATCACCTATTATATATCAAAAAGGCCTGAAGAGGCGATCATATGGGGTATGTTTAAGCTAAAACATAACTTTTAATACACATTACTAATATAAGGTATCCCTGAAAATGAAAAATATACAATATAATACATATAAATTGTAGTAGGAAGGAGTGGTGCACGGCGGCACCTATAGATAACCAATTGTCCTACCACAACCTGGAAGAGTTCCGAGGCTCCACGGTCCCCTGAAGAAAGCAAAAAGATGAGAATTGGAAGCTATCCCTGGGTGTAATCACGTGGTAATGAAAATGACAGGGGGGAAGAAAAATCCCTAGTTTCGCCCTAAGTGGGGGGTACTGCTCTGGCCCTGATAACTATATATATATATATAGCAGCCTAACAGCAGAGCACCCGCCCTGATAAGGACGACCCTGTCAGGAACCTTTCCCTGAAATAAAACGCCCTAGTTCGCCCTGCTCCAAACTATCCCTACATGCATGTTTCACCTTCAGAAGAAGGTCTCATCAGGGGAAACATGGGGAGCTGAGCACAGAATGTAATTAGGGTCCGTGGTGAGAGCCGTGATACACTGGGCCCCAAAACACCGGATCCTAAATGATATTAGAGCTGAATCCAGATGTGGGATCAGCTAAAAAAAGCAAGAAAACAGCAGTCTTGTGGCGTATGATAGTAGCCACAAACTGCCTGGACTAGGGCCCAAAAGCGCAGGCGATGATAAGCCTAACTCACCCATTCAGCCGCTGGTCTTTTTAAAGGGGAGCGCCATCCCAGAGTGAGGCCTGGCTCTCTCCCTGTGACGCGGCAAATACCGACGTCACCACGCAATGAACGCGCAGTTCGGCCGACGTGGTTGCCAGGAGACCGGGACGCGTCTCCGGCAGACGTCAGCATTGCGGTCCAACAGGTAGGCGGCCGCAGTATAAGGATGGTATTTGGGGCGTTGCAATATAATAATTTTAAAACTAATGACATCAAGCAAGTAAGGACACTTATGATTGGCTTATAACTAGGGATGAGCGAACCCGAACTGTATAGTTCGGGTTCGTACCGAATTTTGGGGTGTCCGTGACACGGACCCGAACCCGAACATTTTCGTAAAAGTCCGGGTTCGGGTTCGGTGTTCGGTGCTTTCTTGGCGCTTTTTGAAAGGCTGCAAAGCAGCCAATCAACAAGCGTCATACTACTTGCCCCAAGAGGCCATCACAGCCTTGCCTACTATTGGCATGGCTGTGATTGGCCAGTGTAGCATGTGACCCAGCCTCTATATAAGCTTGGGTCACGTAGCGCTGCACGTCACTCTGCTGATACAAGCGTAGGGAGAGGTTGCTGCTGCGACGTTAGGGCGAGATTAGGCAGATTAACTCCTCCAAAAGACTTAATTCAGTGATCGATCTCCAGCTGTGGATCATTGAAGTGCTGATATTGAATTGCTCACTTTTTTTAGGCTGCCCAGAGCGTTTTTATATCACTTTTTTCTGGGGTGATCTGCGGACATTTTGTGGCTTGTGGTGCGCCAGCACAAGCTACCACCAAGTGCATTTAACCATCAATAGTGTGGTTATTTTTTGCTATATCCTACATCAGGTGCAGGCTGAGCCTGTGTCACCCAAGTGCATTTAACCATCAATAGTGTGGTTATTTTTTGGCCATATACTACATCAGGTGCAGGCTGAGCCTGTGTCACCCAAGTGCATTTAACCATCAATAGTGTGGTTATTTGTTGCTATATCCTACATCAGGGTCAAGCTTTCATCAAGTGCATTTAACCATCAATAGTGTGGTTATTTTTTGGCCATATACTACATCAGGTGCAGGCTGAGCCTGTGTCACCCAAGTGCATTTAACCATCAATAGTGTGGTTATTTTTTGCTATATCCTACATCAGGGTCAAGCTTTCATCAAGTACATTTAACCATCAATAGTGTGGTTATTTTTTGGCCATATACTACATTAGGTGCAGGCTGAGCCTGTGTCACCCAAGTGCATTTAACCATCAATAGTGTGGTTATTTTTTGGCCATATACTACATCAGGGGCAAGTTGAGCCTGTCACCCAGCGCGTAAAAAATAGGCCTCACATTTCTATTCCTCCAAATCAGTACAGTTTTAGCTGGTCAAGTTATATTTAGTGACCGTAAAAGCACAGTTTTTGTTCTGGGTTGAAAAACTATTCCCAAATTTGCCATTCTCAAAATTAGTAGTTTCTGCTATATCAGGCCTACTTTAAATCTATACCAAAAAGGATATCTTAGATTGAAGGTGCTGATAGTGTCATTCTGAAAAACTTAACACACACGCTACAGTGCAGATACAAGTCTAATTCTGTGATTAAAGGTATATCTGTCACACAGCGCGTAAAAAATAGGCCTCACATTTATATTCAACCAAATCTGTACTGTTTTAGCTGGTCAAATTATTTGTAGTGACCGTAAAAGCACAATTAGTAGTTTCTGCTTTATCAGGCCTACTTTAAATCTATCCCAAAAAGGATATCTTAGATTGAAGGTGCTGATAGTGTCATTCTGAAAAACTTAACACACACGCTACACACGCTACAGTGCAGATACAAGTCTAATTCTGTGAATAAAGGTATATCTGTCACACAGCGCGTAAAAAATAGGCCTCACATTTATATTCAACCAAATCTGTCATTACTTGTGTGCCTGTATTAGTGTAATACGGTACCTAAATAGATAGCCAGACAGTGTTAGGTGTCTGTAAAAAAAGGCCTGAATTTTAATTCAATACATTGGCCCGAATAATATTTTTCTTATTGTGGTGAACGGTAACAATGAGGAAAACAACTAGTAAGGGACGCGGACGTGGACATGGTCGTGGTGGTGTTAGTGGACCCTCTGGTGCTGGGAGAGGACGTGGCCGTTCTGCCACAGCCACACGTCCTAGTGTACCAACTACCTCAGGTCCCAGTAGCCGCCAGAATTTACAGGGATATTTGGTGGGGCCCAATGCCGTTCTAAGGATGGTAAGGCCTGAGCAGGTACAGGCATTAGTCAATTGGGTGGCCGACAGTGGATCCAGCACGTTCACATTATCTCCCACCCAGTCTTCTGCAGAAAGCGCACAGATGGCGCATGAAAACCAAGCCCATCAGTCTGTCACATCACCCCCATGCATATCAGGGAAACTGTCTGAGCCTCAAGTTATGCAGCAGTCTCTTATGCTGTTTGAAGACTCTGCTGCCAGGGTTTCCCAAGAGCATCCACCTAGCCCTTCCCCAGGGGTGGAAGAGATAGAATGCACTAACGCACAACCACTTATGTTTCCTGATGATGAGGACATGGGAATACCACCTCAGCACGTCTCTGATGAGGACGAAACACAGGTGCCAACTGCTGCGTCTTTCTGCAGTGTGCAGACTGAACAGGAGGTCAGGGATCAAGACTGGGTGGAAGACGATGCAGGGGACGATGAGGTCCTAGACCCCACATGGAATGAAGGTCGTGCCACTGACTTTCACAGTTCGGAGGAAGAGGCAGTGGTGAGACCGAGCCAACAGCGTAGCAAAAGACAAAGAGGGAGCAGTGGGCAAAATCAGAACACCCGCCGCCAAGAGACTCCGCCTGCTACTGACCGCCGCCATCTGGGACCGAGCACCCCAAAGGCAGCTTCAAGGAGTTCCCTGGCATGGCACTTCTTTAAACAATGTGCTGATGACAAGACCCGAGTGGTTTGCACGCTGTGCCATCAGAGCCTGAAGCGAGGCATTAACGTTCTGAACCTTAGCACAACCTGCATGACCAGGCACCTGCATGCAAAGCATGAACTGCAAAGGAGTAAACACCTTAAAAACAAAGAAGTCCCTCAGGCTCCCCCTGCTACCTCTTCTGCTGCTGCCGCCTCGGCCTGTTCTGCTGCTGCCACCGCCTCGGCCTCTTCCTCCGCCTCTGGAGGAACGTTGGCACCTGCCGCCCAGCAAACATCGAATGTACCACCAACACCACCACCTGCGTCACCAAGCATCTCAACCATGTCACACGGCAGCGTTCAGCTCTCCATCTCACAAACATTTGAGAGAAAGCGTAAATTCCCACCTAGCCACCCTCGATCCCTGGCCCTGAATGCCAGCATTTCTAAACTACTGGCCTATGAAATGCTGTCATTTAGGCTGGTGGACACAGACAGCTTCAAACAGCTCATGTCGCTTGCTGTCCCACAGTATGTTGTTCCCAGCCGGCACTACTTCTCCAAGAGAGCCGTGCCTTCCCTGCACAACCAAGTGTCCGATAAAATCAAGTGTGCACTGCGCAACGCCATCTGTGGCAAGGTCCACCTAACCACAGATACGTGGACCAGTAAGCATGGCCAGGGACGCTATATCTCCCTAACTGCACACTGGGTAAATGTAGTGGCGGCTGGGCCCCAGGTGGAGAGCTGTTTGGCGCACGTCCTTCCGCCGCCAAGGATCGCAGGGCAACATTCTTTGCCTCCTGTCTCCTCCTCCTCCTACTCAGCTTCCTCCTCCTCTTCTTCCACCTGCTCATCCAGTCAGCCACACACCTTCACCACCAACTTCAGCAGAGCCCGGGGTAAACGTCAGCAGACCGTTCTGAAACTCATATGTTTGGGGGACAGGCCCCACACCGCACAGGAGTTGTGGCGGGGTATAGAACAACAGACCGACGAGTGGTTGCTGCCAGTGAGCCTCAAGCCCGGCCTGGTGGTGTGCGATAATGGGCGAAATCTCGTTGCAGCTCTGGGACTAGCCGGTTTGACGCACATCCCTTGCCTGGCGCATGTGCTGAATTTGGTGGTGCAGAAGTTCATTCGCAACTACCCCGACATGTCAGAGCTGCTGCATAAAGTGCGGGCCGTCTGTTCGCGCTACCGGCGTTCACACCCTGCTGCTGCACGCCTGTCTGCGCTACAGCGTAACTTCGGCCTTCCTGCTCACCGCCTCACATGCGATGTGCCCACCAGGTGGAACTCCACCTTGCACATGCTGGACAGACTGTGCGAGCAGCAGCAGGCCATAGTGGAGTTTCAGCTGCAGCATGCACGGGTCAGTCGCACTGCGGAACAGCTCCACTTCACCACCAATGACTGGGCCTCCATGCGAGACCTGTGTGCCCTGTTGCGCTGTTTCGAGTACTCCACCAACATGGCCAGTGGCGATGACGCCGTTATCAGCGTTACAATACCACTTCTATGTCTCCTTGAGAAAACACTTAGGGCGATGATGGAAGAGGAGGTGGCCCAGGAGGAAGAGGAGGAAGAGGGGTCATTTTTAGCACTTTCAGGCCAGTCTCTTCGAAGTGACTCAGAGGGAGGTTTTTTGCAACACCAGAGGCCAGGTACAAATGTGGCCAGACAGGGCCCACTACTGGAGGACGAGGAGGACGAGGATAAGGAGGAGGTGGAGGAGGATGAGGATGAGGATGAAGCATGTTCACAGCGGGGTGGCACCCAAAGCAGCTCGGGCCCATCACTGGTGCGTGGCTGGGGGGAAACACAGGACGATGACGATACGCCTCCCACAGAGGACAGCTTGTCCTTACCTCTGGGCAGCCTGGCACACATGAGCGACTACATGCTGCAGTGCCTGCACAACGACAGCAGAGTTGCCCACATTTTAACGTGTGCGGACTACTGGGTTGCCACCCTGCTGGATCCCCGGTACAAAGACAATGTGCCCACATTACTTCCTACACTGGAGCGTGATAGGAAGATGCGCGAGTACTAGCGCACGTTGGTAGACGCGCTACTGAGAGCATTCCCAAATGTCACAGGGGAACCAGTGGAAGCCCAAGGCGAAGGCAGAGGAGGAGCAAGAGGTCGCCAACGCAGCTGTGTCACGGCCAGCTCCTCAGAATGTAAGGACAACATGGATATGGACTCAAGCACAGAGGGTGAGAAACCATCGACTCCTATGTCTAATGTATGCAACAAAAAAGATAAAGTGAAGTCTCAAAGGAAGCAGCTGTTCTGGGTGATTCAATCATAAGACGTGTGGAGCTTAAAGAAAATGGTTTTGTGAGATGTCTCCCTGGGGCTACTGCTAGAAGAGATAGAAGACGTATTATTAATATTGTTAAGCAAGCAAAGCAGGAAGGGGACGTGGATGTTCTTGTCCATCTAGGGACAAATGACCTGACTTGCAATGAAGTGTCAGAGGTGAAAAAATCTTTTATCACACTTGGTAATGACGTACAGGATTTTGCATCCACCATTTCATTTTCTGAAGTTCTGCCTGTGCATAATGTTCGGAATGATAGGCAGAGGCGCATAAAGGAGTTCAACATATGGCTTGGTAAATGGTGTCAAGAGCAAGGATTTGGCTTTGTTTCTCATGATAGCTCTACTTGGAATAGAAAGGAACTGTACAAAAAAGATGGTTTGCATCTTTCTCTCAAAGGAACAAATGTACTTAGTGAACAACTCCAAGAATTTGCGGAAGAGTATTTAAACTAGGAAGGGGGGCAAAAGAGTGAAAATAAAAGAGTCCAATTGCCCCCCGAAACAATGCCAGAACAGGTCAGAAGCACAGAGGTTAAGAAATGATAAGCTCAGAGTCCTGTCTACAAATGCTCGCAGTTTAGGTAAAAAAATCTATGAACTTGGGTCAATAATGGCATCTGAGAATGTAGATTTAGTGGCTGTTACGGAGACATGGTTTAATGAAAGAAATGACTGGGACATAACCATACCAGGGTACTCTTTATACAGAAGAGACAGAGAAGGCAAGAAAGGAGGAGGAGTGGCCCTGTATGTGAAAGATAGCATTAAATCTAACCTAATACAAGTTGGTGAGGCCAACATAGAGTCAGTTTGGGTTACGTTGCAGTTTGCTAACCATGCAGTAACTCGTGTAGGTGTGATATATAGACCACCTGGTCAAGTTAAAGAACTAGATGATCTACTAGTTGAAGAAATAGCTAAAATGACAATGAAAGGAGAAGTTATCATTATGGGAGATTTCAATCTTCCAGATATAAACTGGAAAACCAAAATAGCAAGTTCTACCAGGAGTACAGATATTCTAAATTCCCTACTGGGGTTATCTCTACAACAAGTGGTTGAGGAGCCAACCCGGAGGGAGGCCATTTTGGATTTGGTATTCACAAATGGGGATTCGGTATATGATGTCATTGTAGGCGAAACCTTGGGATCTAGTGATCACCAGTCAGTGTGGTTTAATATAAGAACTGTGAAAGAGTCCCACCACACAAAAACAAAAGTTTTAGATTTTAGAAAAACAGACTTTTCAAAAATGAAATTAGTCATAAATGAGTCCTTATCAGACTGGAACGGATTACATGGAGTCCAGGAGAAATGGGACTACTTAAAAGGTGCATTATTGAAGGCACCAGAAAATTGCATTAGACTTGTCAGTAAAAGCAAAAAAAGGAAGAGACCACTGTGGTACTCAGCAGAAGTGGCCCAAATCATTAAAAATAAACAGCTAGCATTTTGTAATTATAAAAAAAAACAGAGCAATGAAGATAAGGAAATCTACAAGATTAGGCAGAGAGAGGCCAAGCAAGTTATAAGAACTTCTAAAGCGCAGGCAGAAGAAAAACTAGCTCAGTCTATGCAAAAAGGGGATAAGACATTCTTCAGATATATA
>NW_024400570.1:0-26543 GCF_905171765.1 Bufo bufo | reverse complement strand
CAGAAAAACCTAAGACACACGCTACCGTGCAGATAGAAGTCTAATTCTGTGATTAAACCTATACCTGTCACACAGCGCAAAAAAAAAACAGGCCTGACATTTCTATTCAACCAAATCTGTACTGTTTTAGCTGGTCAAGTTATTTGTAGTGACCGTAAAAGCACACTTTTTGTTCTGGGTTAAAAAACTATTCCCAAATTTGCCATTCTCAAAATAACTAGTTTCTGGTATATGAGGCCTACTTGAAATCTATCCCAAAAAGGATATCTTACATTGAAGGTGCTGATAGTGTCATTCAGAAAAACCTAAGACACACGCTACCGTGCAGATAGAAGTCTGATTCTGTGATTAAACCTATACCTGTCACACAGCGCAAAAAAAAAACAGGCCTAGCATTTCTATTCAACTAAATCTGTACTGTTTTAGCTGGTCAAGTTATTTTTAGTGACCGTAAAAGCACACTTTTTGTTCTGGGTTGAAAAACTATTCCCAAATTTGCCATTCTCAAAATAACTAGTTTCTGGTATATGAGGCCTACTTGAAATCTATCATAAAAAGGATATCTTACATTGAAGGTGCTGATAGTGTCATTCAGAAAAACCTAAGACACACGCTACCGTGCAGATAGAAGTCTGATTCTGTGATTAAACCTATACCTGTCACACAGCGCAAAAAAAAAAAACAGGCCTGACAGTTCTATTCAACCAAATCTGTACTGTTTAAGGTGGTCAAGTTATTTGTAGTGACCGTAAAAGCACACTTTTTGTTCTGGGTTGAAAAACTATTCCCAAATTTGCCATTCTCAAAATAACTAGTTTCTGGTATATGAGGCCTACTTGAAATCTATCCCAAAAAGGATATCTTACATTGAATGTGCTTATAGTGTCATTCAGAAAAACCTAAGACACACGCTACGTTCAGATAGAAGTCTGATTCTGTGATTAAACCCATACCTGTCACAGAGCGCAAAAAAAAAAAAACAGGCCTGACATTTCTATTCAACCAAATCTGTACTGTTTTAGCTGGTCAAGTTATTTGTAGTGACCGTAAAAGCATACTTTTTGTTCTGGGTTGAAAAACTATTCCCAAATTTGCCATTCTCAAAATAACTAGTTTCGGGTATATGAGGCCTACTTAAAATCTATCCCAAAAAGGATATCTTACATTGAAGGTGCTGATAGTGTCATTCAGAAAAACCTAAGACACACGCTACCGTGCAGATAGAAGTCTGATTCTGTGATTAAACCTATACCTGTCACACAGCGCAAAAAAAAAACAGGCCTGACATTTCTATTCAACCAAATCTGTACTGTTTTAGCTGGTCAAGTTATTTGTAGTCACCGTAAAAGCACACTTTTTGTTCTGGGTTGAAAAACTATTCCCAAATTTGCCATTCTCAAAATAACTAGTTTCTGGTATATGAGGCCTACTTGAAATCTATCCCAAAAAGGATATCTTACATTGAAGGTGCTGATAGTGTCATTCAGAAAAACCTAAGACACACGCTACCGTGCAGATAGAAGTCTGATTCTGTGATTAAACCTATAACTGTCACACAGCGCAAAAAAAAAAACAGGCCTGACATTTCTATTCAACCAAATCTGTACTGTTTTAGCTGGTCAAGTTATTTGTAGTCACCGTAAAAGCACACTTTTTGTTCTGGGTTGAAAAACTATTCCCAAATTTGCCATTCTCAAAATTGTGGTGAACGAGAACAATGAGGAAAACATCTAATAAGGGACGCGGACGTGGACATGGTCGTGGTGGTGTTAGTTGACCCTCTGGTGCTGGGAGAGGACGTGGCCGTTATGCCACAGCCACACGTCCTAGTGAACCAACTACCTCAGGTCCCAGTAGCCAGCAGAATTTACAGGGATATTTTGTGGGGACCAATGCCGTTCTAAGGATGGTAAGGCCTGAGCAGGTACAGGCATTAGTCAATTGGGTGGCCGACAGTTAATCCAGCACGTTCACATTATCTCCCACCCAGTCTTCTGCAGAAAGCGCACAGATGGCGCATGAAAACCAAGCCCATCGGTCTGTCACATCACCCCCATGCATATCAGGGAAACTGTCTGAGCCTCAAATTATGCAGCAGTCTCTTATGCTGTTTGAAGACTCTGCTGCCAGGGTTTCCCAAGGGCATCCACCTAGCCCTTCCCCAGGGATGGAAGAGATAGAATGCACTAACGCACAACCACTTATTTTTCCTGATGATGAGGACATGGGAATACCACCTCAGCACGTCTCTGATGATGATGAAACACAGGTGCCAACTGCTGCGTCTTTCTGCAGTGTGCAGACTGAACAGGAGGTCAGGGATCAAGACTGGGTGGAAGACGATGCAGGGGACGATGAGGTCCTAGACCCCACATGGAATGAAGGTCGTGCCACTGACTTTCACAGTTCGGAGGAAGAGGCAGTGGTGAGACCGAGCCAACAGCGTAGCAAAAGAGGGAGCAGTGGGCAAAATCAGAACACCCGCCGCCAAGAGACTCCGCCTGCTACTGACCGCCGCCATCTGGGACCGAGCACCCCAAAGGCAGCTTCAAGGAGTTCCCTGGCATGGCACTTCTTCAAACAATGTGCTGACGACAAGACCCGAGTGGTTTGCACGCTGTGCCATCAGAGCCTGAAGCGAGGCATTAACGTTCTGAACCTTAGCACAACCTGCATGACCAGGCACCTGCATGCAAAGCATGAACTGCAGTGGAGTAAACACCTTAAAAACAAGGAAGTCACTCAGGCTCCCCCTGCTACCTCTTCTGCTGCTGCCGCCTCAGCCTCTTCTGCTGCTGCATCCGCCGCCTCGGCCTCTTCTGCTGCCGCCGCCTCGGCCTCTTCCTCTGCCTCTGGAGGAACGTTGGCACCTGCCGCCCAGCAAACATGGGATGTACCACCAACACCACCACCTGCGTCACCAAGCATCTCAACCATGTCACACGGCAGCATTCAGCTCTCCATCTCACAAACATTTGAGAGAAAGCGTAAATTCCCACCTAGCCACCCTCGATCCCTGGCCCTGAATGCCAGCATTTCTAAACTACTGGCCTATGAAATGCTGTCATTTAGGCTGGTGGACACACACAGCTTCAAACAGCTCATGCCACTTGCTGTCCCACAGTATGTTGTTCCCAGCCGCCACTACTTCTCCAAGAGAGCTGTGCCTTCCCTGCACAAACAAGTGTCCGATAAAATCAAGTGTGCACTGCGCAACGCCATCTGTGGCAAGGTCCACCTAACCACAGATACGTGGACCAGTAAGCACGGCCAGGGACGCTATATCTCCCTAACTGCACACTGGGTAAATGTAGTGGCGGCTTTGCCCCAGGCGGAGAGCTGTTTGGCGCACGTCCTTCTGCCGCCAAGGATCGCAGGGCAACATTCTTTGCCTCCTGTCTCCTCCTCCTCCTACTCAGCTTCCTCCTCCTCTTCTTCCACCTGCTCATCCAGTCAGCCACACACCTTCACCACCAACTTCAGCACAGCCCGGGGTAAACGTCAGCAGGCCATTCTGAAACTCATATGTTTGGGGGACAGGCCCCACACCGCACAGGAGTTGTGGCGGGGTATAGAACAACAGACCGACGAGTGGTTGCTGCCGGTGAGCCTCAAGCCCGGCCTGGTGGTGTGCGATAATGGGCGAAATCTCGTTGCAGCTCTGGGACTAGCCGGTTTGACGCACATCCCTTGCCTGGCGCATGTGCTGAATTTGGTGGTGCAGAAGTTCATTGGCAACTACCCCGACATGTCAGAGCTGCTGCATAAAGTGCGGGCCGTCTGTTCGCGCTTCCGGCGTTCACACCCTGCCGCTGCTCGCCTGTCTGCGCTACAGCGTAACTTCGGCCTTCCCGCTCACCGCCTCATATGCGACGTACCCACCAGGTGGAACTCCACCTTGCATATGCTGGACAGACTGTGCGAGCAGCAGCAGGCCATAGTGGAGTTTCATCTGCAGCACGCACGGGTCAGTCGCACTGCGGATCAGACACACTTCACCACCAATGACTGGGCCTCCATGCGAGACCTGTTTGCCCTGTTGCGTTGTTTCGAGTACTCCACCAACATGGCTAGTGGCGATGACGCCGTTATCAGCGTTACAATACCACTTCTATGTCTCCTTGAGAAAACACTTAGGGCGATGATGGAAGAGGAGGTAGCCCAGGAGGAAGAGGAGGAATAGGGGTCATTTTTAGCACTTTCAGGCCAGTCTCTTCGAAGTGACTCAGAGGGAGTTTTTTTGCAACACCAGAGGCCAGGTACAAATGTGGCCAGACAGGGCCCACTACTGGAGAACGAGGAGGACGAGGATGAGGAGGAGGTGGAGGAGGATGAGGATGAAGCATGTTCACAGCGGGGTGGCACCCAAAGCAGCTCGGGCCCATCACTGGTGCGTGTCTGGGGGGAAACACAGGACGATGACGATACGCCTCCCACAGAGGACAGCTTGTCCTTACCTCTGGGCAGCGTGGCACACATGAGCGACTACATGCTGCAGTGCCTGCGCAACGACAGCAGAGTTGCCCACATTTTAAAGTGTATGGAGTACTGGGTTGCCACCCTGCTGGATCCCCGGTACAAAGACAATGTGCCCACCTTACTTCCTACACTGGAGCGTGATAGGAAGATGCGCGAGTACAAGCGCACGTTGGTAGACGCGCTACTGAGAGCATTCCCAAATGTCACAGGGGAACCAGTGGAAGCCCAAGGCGAAGGCAGAGGAGGAGCAAGAGGTCGCCAACGCAGCTGTGTCACGGCCAGCTCCTCTGAGTGCAGGGTTAGCATGGCAGAGATGTGGAAAAGTTTTGTCACCACGCCACAGCTAACTGCACCACCACCTGATACGGAACGTGTTAGCAGGAGGCAACATTTCACTAACATGGTGGAACAGTACCTGTGCACACCCCTCTACGTACTGACTGATGGTTCGGCCCCATTCAACTTCTGGATCTCCAAATTGTCCACGTGGCCAGAGCTAGCCTTTTATGCCTTGGAGGTGCTGGCCTGCCCGGCGGCCAGCGTTTTGTCTGAACGTGTATTCAGCACGGCAGGGGGCGTCATTACAGACAAACGCAGCCGCCTGTCTACAGCCAATGTGGACAAGCTGACGTTCATAAAAATGAACCAGGCATGGATCCCACAGGACCTGTCCATCCCTTGTGCAGATTAGATATTAACTACCTCCCCTTAACAATATATTATTCTACTCCAGGGCACTTCCTCATTCAATACTATTTTTAATTTCATTTTACCATTATATTGCGGGGCAACCCAAAGTTGAATGAACCTCTCCGCTGTCTGGGTGCCGGGGCCTAAATGTGTGACAGTGGCCTGTTCCAGTGGTGGGTGACGTGAAGCCTGATTCTCTGCTATGACATGAAGACTTATTCTGTGCTGACATGAAGCCAGATTCTCTGTTACGCGACCTCTCTCCTCTGCCTGGGTGCCTTGGCCAAAATATGTGACAGTGGCCTGTTCCAGTGGTGGGTGACGTGAAGCCTGATTCTCTGCTATGACATGAAGACAGATTCTGTGCTGACATAAGGCCAGATTCTCTGTTACGGGACCTCTCTCCTCTGCCTGGGTGCCTGGGCCTAAATATGTGACAGTGGCCTGTTCCAGTGGTGGGTGACGTGAAGCCTGATTCTCTGCTATGACATGAAGACAGATTCTGTGCTGACATAAGGCCAGATTCTCTGTTACGGGACCTATCTCCTCTGCCTGGGTGCCTGGGCCTAAATGTGTGACAGTGGCCTGTTCCAGTGGTGGGTGACTTGAAGCCTGATTCTCTGCTATGACATGAAGACAGATTCTGTGCTGACATAAGGCCAGATTCTCTGTTACAGGACCTCTCTCCTCTGCCTGGGTGCCTGGGCCTAAATGTGTGACAGTGGCCTGTTCCAGTGGTGGGTGACGTGAAGCCTGATTCTCTGCTATGACATGAAGACAGATTCTGTGCTGACATAAGGCCAGATTCTCTGTTACGGGACCTCTCTCCTCTGCCTGGGTGCCTGGGCCTAAATGTGTGACAGTGGCCTGTTCCAGTGGTGGGTGACGTGATGCCTGATTCTCTGCTATGACATGAAGACAGATTCTGTGCTGACATAAGGCCAGATTCTCTGTTACGGGACCTCTCTCCTCTGCCTGGGTGCCTGGGCCTAAATGTGTGACAGTGGCCTGTTCCAGTGGTGGGTGACGTGAAGCCTGATTCTCTGCTATGACATGAAGACAGATTCTGTGCTGACATAAGGCCAGATTCTCTGTTACGGGACCTCTCTCCTCTGCCTGGGTGCCTGGGCCTAAATGTGTGACAGTGGCCTGTTCCACTGGTGGGTGACGTGATGCCTGATTCTCTGCTATGACATGAAGACAGATTCTGTGCTGACATAAGGCCAGATTCTCTGTTACGGGACCTCTCTCCTCTGCCTGGGTGCCTGGGCCTAAATATGTGACAGTGGCCTGTTCCAGTGGTGGGTGACGTGAAGCCTGACTCTCTGCTATAACATGAAGACAGATTCTGTGCTGACATAAGGCCAGATTCTCTGTTACGGGACCTCTCTCCTCTGCCTGGGTGCCTGGGCCTAAATGTGTGACAGTGGCCTGTTCCAGTGGTGGGTGACGTGAAGCCTGATTCTCTGCTATGACATGAAGACTGATTCTGTGCTGACATAAGGCCAGATTCTCTGTTACGGGACCTCTCTCCTCTGCCTGGGTGCCTGGGCCTAAATATGTGACAGTGGCCTGTTCCAGTGGTGGGTGACGTGAAGCCTGATTCTCTGCTATGACATGAAGACAGATTCTGTGCTGACATAAGGCCAGATTCTCTGTTACGGGACCTCTCTCCTCTGCCTGGGTGCCTGGGCCTAAATGTGTGACAGTGGCCTGTTCCAGTGGTGGGTGACGTGAAGCCTGATTCTCTGCTATGACATGAAGACTGATTCTGCGCTGACATAAGGCCAGATTCTCTGTTACGGGATCTCTCTCCTCTGCCTGGGTGCCTGGGCCTAAATGTGTGACAGTGGCCTGTTCCAGTGGTTGGTGACGTGAAGCCTGATTCTCTGCTATGACATGAAGACTGATTCTGCGCTGACATAAGGCCAGATTCTCTGTT
This sequence comes from Bufo bufo, assembly GCF_905171765.1. NCBI lineage: Eukaryota > Metazoa > Chordata > Amphibia > Anura > Bufonidae > Bufo > Bufo bufo. The sequence goes on along the minus strand of NW_024400570.1, from coordinate 19,432 downwards.
ACGGGACCTCTCTCCTCTGCCTGGGTGCCTGGGCCTAAATGTGTGACAGTTGCCTGTTCCAGTGGTGGGTGACGTGAAGCCTGATTCTCTGCTATGACATGAAGCCAGATTCTGTGCTGACATAAGGCCAGATTCTCTGTTACGGGACCTCTCTCCTCTGTCTGGGTGCCGGGGCCTAAATATGTGACATTGGCCTGTTCCAGTGGTGGGTGACATGAAGCCAGATTCTCTGCTATGGCATGAAGAGACTGATTCTCTGCTGACATGAAGCCAGATTCTTTGCTATGGCATGAAGAGACTGATTCTCTGCTGACTTGAAGCCAGATTCTCTGCTATGGGACCTCTGTCCAATTGATATTGGGTCATTTTTATTTTTTTAATTTTTATTTTAATTCATTTCCCTATCCACATTTGTTTGCAGGGGATTTACCTACATGTTGCTGCCTTTTTCAGCCCTCTAGCTCTTTCCTGGGCTGTTTTACAGCCTTTTTAGTGCCCAAAAGTTCGGGTCCCCATTGACTTCAATGGGGTTCGGGTTCGGGACGAAGTTCGGTTGAAAGGGGGATAAAGACAACCTGCTTCCTCAGGACTTGGAAGGGGCAGTCATCTCTCTAACAGCCTAGACAGAACACAAAAAGAAAACAAAACCAACTAATCTTGTTACTGAGCAGAAACAGCAAATCCTTCCTTCTTTCCTCTGAGCAAGATAGAAGCTATAACCCGCACAGGACACTGGGAAGGGGCGTAATTTAAACTCATACAAACGTCCCCACCCAGTGCACCTGAAGGGAGGCGGATACAGCTCAACTCCAAACCCAAAACAAAAAAACTACACGCGTGCTGCTAACCTGGCAGACCTCCGCACATAACCTGAGCAGGGCATGACAAGAAGGTGGATGATGGCATCCCCTTCCCCATGCCAAGCCGATAAGAAAGTTGGAGGGGGTCCATGGATGAGCTCACTAGAGGGCTGAGATGTGTGACAACCAACTTCTCCAAGACCTTCATCAAGTGGGATGTTAATGCCTTTAGTCTCTAGCTATTAAGGTCCATCGGATGAGGTGTCTTCGGAACTGGTACCACACAACATGATTTCTATAGTTGTGGTACCTTTCCCACCTCCAGGCTCATATTGAACATATCTGTAATAATTCCACACAGCTTATCACCACAGGACTTAAGTAACCTGGCACTGATGTCATCCGCCCTGCGGCCTTCCCTGCTTTGATCCTCCCAAGTTCCCTTATTACCTGGGCACTTGTAAAGATCAGACTGTAGCCAGATGACTGATTGCTAGATTGACTGATTTGGAGGCGAGAGCTAACGGCAGGAGGCGAGGTCAACGTTAGTGTGGGAGATTGGATAGAATGGCATGATAGGGTGGGAGGAGCAGTTGTGTGATCAAACCTATAGAAGAATAGATTGAGATCATTAACCCACTTTTTATCTCCTTCTACCTGGGAAACAGGCTTTTTTGTGACCAGATATTGACTTAAAGGGGGTTTTCCGAGTTCTGAAATAAAAATGTATAGCACTGAAAATCTGATGGGCAGCAATACATAACTAAGCTAAGCAAGTTTTATGCAAAAAAATATATATATTTCCTCATTTTCCTGGTTCTCTTCTGGCCCTTTGTTTACATGCAATAAAAACAATCTCTGCCCCTCCCCCTGCACTGCTAAGGGAGTGAATAATTCTGTCCTGAGTGACATGTCTGCCTGCTAGGAGACTCAGCAGCATGTTGTATGTGTAGGACTACAAGTCCCAGCTGTACAATGACACTGCTAAGGGAGTGGATACAAGAGCTGCCCTGCGTGCTGGGCGAATGAACAGCAACTTGTAAGTGTAGAACTACAAGTCCCAGCTGTATAATGACACTGCTGTGCCCAGAATTGTTATTGCTGCAGCTACCCAGTCTGTGCAGCTGAAGGGGTTAAGAGTCCTAGGATAGAGCAGACAGCCCGCAGTGAAGGGGGGGGGGGGGCGTGGCCAGCACAGTGACATCTCGTTTACAGGCTTGTAAACAAACTTTATCAGAGCAGGGAGAGAAGCTGACATCACAGGTCATGATAAACCAGGCACTGCAGATAAAGTGAGTAAATTGGAAAGCTGTTTGTTCCTAGTTACGAACATAGAAAGAACAAAAAAATAACTCGGACAAACCCTTTAAGGTTTTTCCAGACCTCACTATTGTTTTTCTGCTCCATTTGCGCCTCTATCTTCCTCTTGTATCTGGCTTTCCCCTCCCTGATTTGACGCCTCAGCTTCTTTTGCACATCCCTCAGCTTTTTCTTGTCACCTGATCTAAAGACCATTTAATATTATGCCTATGAAGAAAACAATAATACCATTTAGTAGTTTTTTTTTGTACAGAAAATGCTACCCTTACAGTTGTGTCATTCTATAGTATAGTGGCAAGATTGCTGCCTGACAAGCAGAAGATCTGGGTTCAAAGACCTGTGGAATAATTCACTTAGTAAATGTCTGTTTTCTTGGAGAGAGCACTCCATATCTAGCAGAGAGCTTCAATAGTATTCACTGCACTGAAATGAATACAAATGAAGCTGACCATTTCACAGACCTAAAGTAGCTGCATTGATACTAGGTGGGAGCACTAAGGGTGTGTGATTATATTTAGTGGGCACCATTACTGTTGGGCACTTATGTGTGGGGAAATAACTCAGTTTACACCTAATTTGGATGGATATTATACAGGTCAAAAAGTCACACCTAATTTTTTTTCTATCTTTTTTACTTCTTTTTTGACCTTTCTCTTCTGATTCCACAAAAGGCAAAAAAGTGGGTATAGTCAAATTGTAATGGAATGTTACATGTGGTGTAAATTCAGCATATTTTCAACAAAAAGAATTGTAGGTGGAAAATACACAGTGTTTTACAGTAGCAGGTAAGTGGATCAGATTTCAACAAATATCATCCACACACTGAGAGAAATCCACAGCAAAAATTCACCTGTGGTGCAAAGTTTAAATCTGCAGTATGTCCATTTATGCTATGAATTTTCACCACAGTGGCAATCGGACTATGTCTTCAAAGGTCCACTGACAATACTCTCAATACAGTATTTTAGCATTTTAACTAGATTTTTCATTGATTCTACTTGATTCTTGAACAACTATGCCTCACGATGCTGCTAAAAGATTGTGTATTAACATCTGTATGCCTTTAAATATAATTTTTATAGATATCATTCATTATAACCTTTTACATACTGACTTTGCTTTGAACACCTCATACAAATGTGAGTTTGCCCTTCTGTAAGTGGTTTAAAAAAATGTATCACAATAGAGTCAAAAAATAAAAAAGTCTTTTGTTGCAATCTGCATGGCATTACCATATATTTATAGTTTACAGTGAGAATAAATTTCATTATAGCACGCAATTTAGAAAAAATAAAAAATCCACAGGTAACTAGTCACTGTTGTTTTGACTTGGCTGTGACAGCAAGATGCCTATGTAAAGTTTAAGTGCTGACATTAGAATGAATAGAAGACATCTTAAAGAGATTTTGCCTAGGATTATTTGCCGCACAGAGCAGTAAAATAATGACAAATCTTAATTAAAGAGGCACTTGAAAAAAATATTCAGTATAACCTGATGACACTTGGGGTCAAGTGATTCTCACGTTGCTTTTAATATCTATGAAAATATCAAAATTACCAGCAAGTGATTGTATAATGAAAGTTATGAATTTCCAATTAGCTATCATTGGGAATTATACAGAATGTGGTGCTACAAACATAAGTGTGACTTTTTTTAAACAATTCATCTTATTTGATATATTTTATATTTAGAAACATACCTCACACAATGCAAATATATAAAGACATGGGAACATTTACCGTATTTTTCGTCCTATAAGACACACCTGCCCATAAGACACACCTAGGTTTTTGAGGAGAAACATAAGAAAAAAATATTTTTTATCAGAGCTCAGCTCAAACCCCCTATCAGATGCCCAGTGTTAATCAGACCTCAGCTCAGAACCCCAATATTAATATGACCCCCAATCAGACCTCAGATCAGAATCCAACTGTTAATAAGACCCCAATCAGACCTCAGATTAGGCCCCTAGTTTTAATAAGGCCCTATTCAGACCTCAGATCAGAACCCCAAACATACCGTAGATCAGATGACCAGTTGTTATAAGACCCCTCTTAAGACCTCAGATCAGACTTTTATTAAGACACCATGTGAAGTAGACCTCAGATCAGACCTCCTTGTAAGTAAGCTCCATTTAAAGCAGACCTAAGATCAGACATTGTGGTAAATAAACCCCCATTTGAAGCAGACCTCAGATCAGACCTCCTTGTAAATAAACTCCATTTAAAGAAGACCTTAGATCAGACATTCTTGTAAATAAGCCCCCGTTTGAAGCAGACCTCAGATCAGAAGTCCTTGTAAAAAAGCCCCCTTTTGAAGCAGACCTCAGATCAGACCTCCTTGTAAATAAGCCCCCATTTGAAGCAGACCTCATATTAGACATCCTTGGAAATAAGCCCTCATTTGAAGCAGACCTCAGAGCAGAGAAACAAATAAATAAACTAACTTACCTCTCTTGATCTGGATGCCGCCGCTCCTAACATTCCATATGCAACCTGGTCTTCATGCAGCATGGCTGTGACCCAACACTGCACAACGTGAGGTCACAAAGTGCCGACGTCCTCACGCTATGCGCAGTCACAGTACAGCTAGTGGCAGAGGAAGACCAGGAAGCGGTGAGTACAGAGCCCCGGGAGTGCTGCATTCACCACTTCCTGATCCTCCTATACTAATTAATGATTTAATAACGGAAGTACTCAATAGTATTGTCCCCAAAAGGCACACTGATATTTCCCCCCCCCACATTGGGGGGAAAAGTGTTTCTTATATGGCAAAAAATACAGTATATGTATAAAACACGGATTGTAAAGGAGTTTTCCAGGATTACTATGGTTTTTAACAGATATTCTTATTTAGTTGCTTACTTCATGTGCATTTTTCTTATATTTGTTTTCAATTTAGACTCTCCTGACCCATTTTCAATATTTTAAAAAATTACTTTAATTACCGTAGATAGAGACAGACAAGGACAGTGAGTTCCTGTACTAGAACCCATCCTGCTTTGCCTACTTACTTGCAGTATAAGCACTAAATGGCAGAACCTCAACTGTCAGTCCCTACACTAATATAATTGCTGGACAAACAAAAACACACAATAAGGACAAACACAAAAGCAGAGTCGTACAAAATGGGTTAGAATCGGGGGGCGTGGTTTGCCAGCCGAGAGAGATGGCCGCTTGAGCTGTGAGCTCCCGAGCCCTACCAAGCGACTGCAAAGCTACAGCAAGCTGACACTTGTTTTAACCGCCCAAAACTCTTATAACGGCATCCCCCCTTATACCCAAGATGGTTAGAGGGTCGAGATCCGTTAAGAAGCAAGGGAAACTGGACTTCTTCGTGGAGAGGATAAAAGACCAAGATGGCGCGGGTTCGCCTGCCTCCACGCGCTCCTCGAGGTCTGCAGAGCAAGACTCCCCAACGACTACTCCAGTACAACGGAGAAGCCCGCAAGCCTCTCAACCCTCCTCAACCCACTCCTCTCCAGCGGACGAGCCTCCCCCAACCCGCATGAAGCGGCGGGGGTGAGTGATCAGAGAGCTCCGTCCCTAGCAGATTTCCCCACTACGGATGATCTAGCGACCGGCAGCATGATTAAGGAGATGTTAGTAGCCTTCAGCCGCTCCATGCATACAGAAATAGCGGCCTTGCTGTCTCCTCTGCACGCCTCCATTACTGAGGCGGACAAGCGGATTACTCATGTAGAGTCAAAAATGGGGGATTTCGCCGCATCGCATAACCAGCTTGTAGATGCCCACGAAGAGCTTACAGCTGAAGTCGAGAGACTCAAAAACAAGGTGGTGGACCTAGAAGACAGGTCCCGCCGCAACAACATCAAGCTTAGGGGTATACCGGAGGACATACCACCTAAAGAGCTAGAGGCCTATATTCTTGATCTTATGAGGTCGCTCCTGATAAACATGAGCGATAAAGATCTTACGCTAGACAGAGCACATAGAGTGGCCCGGCCAAAACATCTCCCCGACTCTGTTCCTAGAGACGTTCTAGCTAGGGTCCATTTCTTCCACGTAAAGGAACTACTGATGAATGCAGCTAGAAAGAAAGGCCCGCTACCTGCTCCGCATGAAGGGATCAAAATTTTCGCCGATTTGTCCGCCCCAACCCTGCAACAGAGAAGAGCTTTAGCCCCCTTTACTGCTGCTTTACGCGATCACAACATACCTTATCGATGGGGCTTCCCCACTAAAGTTCTGATCCAGCATCAAGGAACTCTACATGCAGTGCTTTCCCTGAACTCAGGAAGAAAATTACTAGAAGGATGGAACATTTCCATTAAAGATTCTCCTGACCTTCAAGCAAAAGGCCCGGAACCCATTACAATGGATTGGCAGACGGTCCCGACCAGGCGTAGACCACATCGCTGACCAGTAATAGGTTAACTTGTTGAATCGTTACCTGATTCTGTTTAGGGCTCGGGCGGTCAGTTAGGCAAGAACTGCCTCACAAGCCCACAAAATGGTGCCTGATGGCTATCAGGTGTCGTTCCACTGTTATAGTGTTTTCCTTCTTTTCTGTTTATTCCCTAAGTTTATTTTTTGCTGCTATTTTACAATTCCTCTACAATTACTACTAGATGATACTCCGAGGGGTCAAGGGATAAGGATCACTTTTTCAAGTGACCTGGATCAGTTTCATATCTCCATGTGCACTATATTTAGGATTCGCCGTTCAGATCTACCATTTCCTCCTGCAGCATGGTACTAAAAGTTGCAGCTTTAAACGTAAAAGGCTTGAATAGCCCTTTTAAAAGATCCATGTTGTGGAAGGAAATCCGTGAGCTGAAGTGCGACATCTTCTGTGCCACAGAAACCCATCTGCTCCAATCAGATGGCCATAGGATCCACCACCCTAAGTTCCCCCACATTTACCAGTCACACTTCTGCAAAAAAACAAAGGGGAGTTCTAGTGGCCATAAGCCATTCAGTGGCCTTTTCTTTGAAGTCTTCAGTGCTGGATCCTAATGGCAGATATATAATTTTAGTTTGCTCTATTAATAATGTTGATTATACGTTGGTTTTTCTTTATGCCCCTAACAGACATCAATGTTCCTTTTTTCGTCGCCTAGCTGCAAAAGTACGTGGGCTGAGATCTGGCCATGTGATCTGGAGCGGCGATTTTAACTCCGCACTAGACCCAAGAGTAGATACCACAACTCCTTCCAGAGAGACCACTGGAGCTATTAATTCTCTCTTCCTGCAGGAAGACCTATATGATATCTGGAGAATACAGCATGGCTCTGAAAGAGACTACTCTTTCTTTTCCTCGGCTTGCCAATCATACTCCAGAATTGACATGTTCTTAACCAGCAGGTCAGTGATTGCAAACACGATCTCGTCATCCATACACACGATCACATGGTCAGATCACGCCCCGATTTCCTTATTCCTGAAGGAATCCCATCTCTCCAAACCTTATTCTCCATGGAGAAATAACACGTATGTTAGAGACCACCCTGAACTGTCTCAGGAGCTTAAATCTGAACTAACAGAATTCTTTCATATAAATGATGGATCAGTTAGTAACCCATCTATTCTATGGTGCGCCCACAAGGCGTTCATCAGAGGTGTCTTTATTAAAATAGGTAGCAGACTCCAGAGGGAACGTAAAGAAAAAATAAACAAGTTACTAAATGAGATAAAAAGAATAGAGACCCTTAACAAGTCTCAAGTCTCCTCTACACACTCAGATAGTCTCAAATCATTGAGGTCCCAACTCTCTGCATGTCTCCTCCACAAATATGAATTTAGCTTAAAGAGAACGCAGGCCAACTTTTATTCTCAGGATAACAAAGCGGGCCGTTTGTTGGCTAACCGTCTAAAGCAAAGAGCGGCTAAAGCTAAAATTCCCTATCTACTAGACCCTTCCTCTGGGAAGAAAATACTATCCCCAATGGGAATAGCAGATGCTTTTGGAGACTTTTATGCTTCCCTTTATAATTTAGCCCCCCAAGAACGAGTCTCACCACCAAAAGCAGACCTCATTGATGCCTTTTTAGATGATTTAGGCCTAACACAACTGACTACTGCCCAATTACAAACTCTCAATGCCCCCATAACCACAGAAGAACTTAAAGCCATTATTAAAAAACTCCCCCCACATAAATCCCCAGGCCCAGACGGCCTATCAAACTCCTACTATAAAGCCTTTTTTGATCAGCTCTCTAGGCACATGTTGCTCTCCTTTCAATCTGGCAGAGAACTGGGATCCTTCCCCAAAGAGATGCTCGAAGCGTTAATAGTGACTATACCAAAACCTAACAAACTAACTGATGATCCAAAAAATTTCCGCCCCATATCCCTCCTTAATACAGATATCAAAATTTTTGCCAGAATCCTGTCATCCAGATTGGCCCCCCTCATTCCTCTATTAGTGAACTCCGACCAGGTTGGTTTTGTCAAAGGCCGCCAGATACAGGAAAACTCTAGAAGGGTACTGAATCTTCTCTCCCATATCCAAAAAAGCAAGACCCCGGCCCTTTTTGTCACGCTCGACGCGGAAAAAGCGTTCGACCGCATTTGCTGGTCTTTTTCTTTTGCGGTTTTGGCCAAAATGGGGATAGAAGGCCCTATCCTTGCCTCTATCCAAGCCCTGTATAAAGACCCATCTGCCAGAGTCTGGGTAAATGGATCTCTGTCTAAACCATTTTCCATTTCCAATGGAACCAGACAGGGATGCCCCTTCTCCCCCCTAATGTTTATTTTATCCATTGAACCCCTTGCCCAAGCCCTAAGAATGGAGAAGAGAGTATCAGGCGTACAGATAGCCGACCGCGATCATAAATTGAGTTTGTACGCTGATGATGTAATACTCACGCTTACAGACCCTACATCCTCCCTGTCCTCAGCCCTAGACATTATCACTCACTTCGGCCAACTATCTTACTACAAGCTAAACTCTTCCAAATCCCAAGCCTTACCCATTAACTTGTCCCCCCAAACAGTTCAACATCTTCAAGAAAAATTCACTTTAGATTGGCAACCTAACCAAATTCAGTATCTAGGTATCAACCTTACCTCCTCAACCCATAGTCTTTTTCTAGCTAATTACCCCTCCTTGCTATCTAGCATTAAAAAAGACCTTGACCAGTACGATAAATTTGAAGTGTCTTGGATTGGTAGACTGGCCACTTTTCAAATGTTCGCATTACCTAAACTCCTTTATCTATTCAGGGTCCTACCCATCAAACTCCCTATATCATACTTCTCGCAATGCAATAAGGTACTAAACGCCTTCCTGTGGCATGGCAAAAAGCCTAGAATTGCATCCAAAATCCTACACACCAGGAAACAAATGGGAGGCATTAGCCTACCAAATATCTATGACTACTATTTAGCGTCACAAATAAGTCCCCTAGAGAGTTGGTGGAAATTAGACTTCTCCAAACAATGGACTCACATTGACTCCACAGAAGTGATAGGGGGCAACCTTAAAGCTATACTTATAGCCTCGTTATCCGAAAAGTTTATTAGTCCTAAACTGTCCTTTCTTGCCTCCAATGCCCTAAGCTGCTGGATAAAATATCATACCCTCACTAGCAAAGAGGTTCTTTCCAATACGAATCCAACCCCATTAGCGGTCCTTGACCATCTTATCCCTGATTTGGGTGTAGGAACATGGAGAAGATATGGCCTGACAGAAATCCCCCAACTTTATCAGAATGATAGCCTGAATTCCTTCGAATGTCTACACAGCATATATAAGGTTCCCAACACTGAATTTTACAAATACCTTAGAATCAGGCACTTCCTAACTGAAAACCCCACTTTACCATCCATCAACAGACAATTACTAGAGATATGGTCAATACCTACCCAAATCTCAAAAACCCTTCGCCCTATATATTCCCAGCTCAGTAATAAAGACAACTTCAATAAATCTACACCGTTGATATCGTGGGAAAAAGATTTAAAATCTGAATTCTCTCCTCTGCAATGGAAAGCAGCGTTTAAATATATCTCAAAAAACATAACATGTGTAACACAATATGAATCATTTGTGAAGACTGCCTTAAGGTGGTATTTCACCCCTGAAAGGCTACACACTATTTATCCGTCGGTATCCCCAGGATGCTGGAGGAACTGTGGTAATAAAGGCACGTTATTCCATATCCTATGGGACTGCCCAATAGTAAGTCCTTTTTGGGTTGAAGTTTTTTCCCTAATCTCTCAACTCTCAAACATAGAGTCAACCCTGTGCTCCCCTTCCCCCTCCTTAGCATTATTGATGATAGATATCATGGATATACCTAGCTCACTCAGGGGTATAGTTTGTCATATCCTCCTCTCAGCCAAATTGGCTATCACCTCCAAATGGAAATCTCCATACCCGCCCACTATACTTGATGTCACACAAAGGGTTAACAAAACTTGTCTATATGAACAAATCATGGCCTCTGCATCCAATAACACAACCTGTAATACAAAGAAATATGAAAAAACATGGGGTATTTGGAAGTCTTCTAGATATATGCTCCCCCTCTGATCTCCTTAGCAAAATTTTAGATGACTACTCTTTACTCATGTATGTCCCTACACCCCCCCTCCCCTCTCTTTTGGTACACTCTGAGGAATTGTAGAGCTTATGTTTTATTATTGTTTGACTTTTCTATATTATTTCTGTATAATTTGTAAACTCATGTTTATCATCTATGCAGACCTGTGCTTTCACTCCCTCTATAAGGGATTTATTTGTTCATCTACGACTGCGCTCACCTGCGTGTGTTGAACAGTTCTAGCTGTACTATATATACATTTACATATATGTACTTTTGTTCTTTTATTAATATACTTCAATAAAAATATTTTGACTTTAAAATGGGTTAGAATCAGATGGGCTATGCAGTACTGAAATGTGAGACAAGGGAAGGTCAGGAAACAACCGAGGTCAGAGCACGAGGTATCAAAGATGATCAAGAACTGGAACAAAGAACAAATGCTAGTAATACAAAAGATTATCACTGGCAATAGTAATATAACAATAGGGGATTTAAATAGAGGGCCAGGTGCCAGGATCAGAGCCAGATTGGTCCAATGCCTGGCACTCCCATAGTTTAACATAAAACAGACAAAAAACAATAGGGGAGCTGGGCTGTCAGTTAACCCCACTGCCTGTTTCCCCCAATGCATTACACCCAGTAAATAATGATGTGGCCACATCACTGGGGAGCGTGGTTTAGCAGTGCGTGTTTTCCTGCGTGGCCGTGCTGAAGCTGAAGATCATGTCACTGGAGCCTTGATAGGAAATCTTCCTAAATTACCTCCCTTCTTACGAGAGGCCACAGAACCCTCATCCCAAGTAGCAGGCTTAGATGGGAATTTGAGATAAAATTTTCTCTTTAAATGAGGAGTATGGATATTTCGAGCTGCAATCCATATTCTCTCCTCAGAACCATATCTCTTCCAACGGATAAGATACTGAAGCCCTGAACCCTCCAAGAGTCCAGAATTTATCCACCTCATAGTACAATTCACATTGGATTATAACTGGATCAGGGGTTTTGCAAGAATTAATCACCAAAGGAATCTAATTATTAAGTAATGATTTATGAAAAACATTATGTACCCTGAACGAGGATGGTAATTGAAGGCAGAATACTGGGTTTATTATCAATATAATTTTATAAGGGCCAATAAACTTAGGAGCAATTTTACCAGATGGTACCCTGAAGCATACATTTTTTTGTGGAAAGCCAGACAAGTTCTCCCAACACAAAGTTCAGACCTGAGGAAACCTTTTATTGACTTGTTTAAACTGGATGCTTTGAGCTTTCTCCAGGCTCTTGTGAGCCTGGGTCCAAAACTGTGCACAGATTAATCAGGATTAGAGTTGAGCGAACACCTGGATGTTCGGGTTCGAGAAGTTCGGCCGAACTTCCCGGAAATGTTCGGGTTCGGGATCCGAACCCGACCCGAACTTCGTCCCGAACCCGAACCCCATTGAAGTCAATGGGGACCCGAACTTTTGGGCACTAAAAAGGCTGTAAAACAGCCCAGGAAAGAGCTAGAGGGCTGCAAAAGGCAGCAACATGTAGGTAAATCCCCTGCAAACAAATGTGGATAGGGAAATGAATTAAAATAAAAATTAAAAAAATAAAAATGACCCAATATCAATTGGACAGAGGTCCCATAGCAGAGAATCTGGATTCACGTCAGCAGAGAATCAGTCTCTTTATGCCATAGCAAAGAATCTGGCTTCATGTCAGCAGAGAATCAGTCTCTTCATGCCATAGCAGAGAATCTGGCTTCATGTCAGCGCAGAATCAGTCTTCATGTCATAGCAGAGAATTAGGCTTCACGTCACCCACCGCTGGAACAGGCCACTGTCACATAATTAGGCCCAGGCACCCAGGCAGAGGAGAGAGGTCCCATAACAGAGAATCTGGCCTTATGTCAGCGCAGAATCAGTCTTCATGTCATAGCAGAGAATCAGGCTTCACGTCACCCACCACTGGAACAGGCCACTGTCACATATTTAGGCCCAGGCAGAGGAGAGAGGTCCCGTAACAGAGAATCTGGCCTTATGTCAGCACAGAATCTTTCTTCATGTTATAGCAGAGAATCAGGCTTCACGTCACCCACCACTGGAACAGGCCACTGTCACATATTTAGGCCCAGGCACCCAGGCAGAGGAGAGAGGTCCCGTAACAGAGAATCTGGCCTTTTGTCAGCGCAGAATCAGTCTTCATGGCATAGCAGAGAATCAGGCTTCACGTCACCCACCACTGGAACAGGCCACTGTCACATATTTAGGCACAGGCACCCAGGCAGAGGAGAGAGGTCCCGTAACAGAGAATCTGGCCTTATGTCAGCACAGAATCAGTCCTCATGTCATAGCAGAGAATCAGGCTTTACGTCACCCACCACTGGAACAGGCCACTGTCACATATTTAGGCCCAGGCACCCAGGCAGAGGAGAGAGGTCCCGTAACAGAGAATCTGGCCTTATGTCAGCACAGAATCTGTCTTCATGTCATAGCAGAGAATCAGGCTTCACGTCACCCACCACTGGAACTGGCCACTGTCACATATTTAGGCCCAGGCACCCAGGCAGAGGAGAGAGGTCCCGTAACAGAGAATCTGGCCTTATGTCAGCACAGAATCAGTCTTCATGTCATAGCAGAGAATCAGGCTTTACGTCACCCACCACTGGAACAGGCCACTGTCACATATTTAGGCCCCGGCACCCAGACAGAGGAGAGAGGTCACGTAACAGAGAATCTGGCCTTATGTCAGCACAGAATCTGTCTTCATGTCATAGCAGAGAATCAGGCTTCACGTCACCCACCACTGGAACAGGCCACTGTCACATATTTAGGCCCAGGCACCCAGGCAGAGGAGAGAGGTTCCGTAACAGAGAATCTGGCCTTATGTCAGCACAGAATCAGTCTTCATGTACTAGCAGAGAATCAGGCTTTACGTCACCCACCACTGGAACAGGCCACTGTCACATATTTAGGCCCAGGCACCCAGGCAGAGGAGAGAGGTCCCGTAACAGAGAATCTGGCCTTATGTTAGCACAGAATCAGTCTTCATGTCATAGCAGAGAATCAGGCTTTACGTCACCCACCACTGGAACAGGCCACTGTCACATATTTTGGCCCAGGCACCCAGGCAGAGCAGAGAGGTCCCGTAACAGAGAATCTGGCCTTATGTCAGCACAGAATCAGTCTTCATGTCATAGCAGAGAATCAGGCTTCACGTCACCCACCACTGGAACAGGCCACTGTCACATATTTAGGCCCAGGCACCCAGGCAGAGGAGAGAGGTCCCGTAACAGAGAATCTGGCCTTATGTCAGCGCAGAATCAGTCTTCATGGCATAGCAGAGAATCAGGCTTCACGTCACCCACCACTGGAACAGGCCACTGTCACATATTTAGGCCCAGGCACCCAGGCAGAGGAGAGAGGTCCCGTAACAGAGAATCTGGCCTTTTGTCAGCGCAGAATCAGTCTTCATGGCATAGCAGAGAATCAGGTTTCACGTCACCCACCACTGGAACAGGCCACTGTCACATATTTAGGCACAGGCACCCAGGCAGAGGAGAGAGGTCCCGTAACAGAGAATCTGGCCTTATGTCAGCACAGAATCAGTCTTTATGTCATAGCAGAGAATCAGGCTTTACGTCACCCACCACTGGAACAGGCCACTGTCACATATTTAGGCCCAGGCAGAGGAGAGAGGTCACGTAACAGAGAATCTGGCCTTATGTCAGCACAGAATCTGTCTTCATGTTATAGCAGAGAATCAGGCTTCACGTCACCCACCACTGGAACAGGCCACTGTCACATATTTAGGCCCAGGCACCCAGGCAGAGGAGAGAGGTCCCGTAACAGAGAATCTGGCCTTATGTCAGCGCAGAATCAGTCTTCATGGCATAGCAGAGAATCAGGCTTCACGTCACCCACCACTGGAACAGGCCACTGTCACATATTTAGGCCCAGGCACCCAGGCAGAGGAGAGAGGTCCCGTAACAGAGAATCTGGCCTTTTGTCAGCGCAGAATCAGTCTTCATGGCATAGCAGAGAATCAGGTTTCACGTCACCCACCACTGGAACAGGCCACTGTCACATATTTAGGCACAGGCACCCAGGCAGAGGAGAGAGGTCCCGTAACAGAGAATCTGGCCTTATGTCAGCACAGAATCAGTCTTTATGTCATAGCAGAGAATCAGGCTTTACGTCACCCACCACTGGAACAGGCCACTGTCACATATTTAGGCCCAGGCACCCAGGCAGAGGAGAGAGGTCCCGTAACAGAGAATCTGGCCTTTTGTCAGCACAGAATCTGTCTTCATGTCATAGCAGAGAATCAGGCTTCACGTCACCCACCACTGGAACAGGCCACTGTCACATATTTAGGCCCAGGCACCCAGGCAGAGGAGAGAGGTCCCGTAACAGAGAATCTGGCCTTATGTCAGCACAGAATCAGTCTTCATGTCATAGCAGAGAATCAGGCTTTACATCACCCACCACTGGAACAGGCCACTGTCACATATTTAGGCCCCGGCACCCAGACAGAGGAGAGAGGTCCCGTAACAGAGAATCTGGCCTTATGTCAGCACAGAATCTGTCTTCATGTCATAGCAGAGAATCAGGCTTCACGTCACCCACCACTGGAACAGGCCACTGTCACACATTTAGGCCCAGGCACCCAGGCAGAGGAGAGAGGTCCCGTAACAGAGAATCTGGCCTTATGTCAGCACAGAATCAGTATTCATGTCATAGCAGAGAATCAGGCTTTACGTCACCCACCACTGGAACAGGCCACTGTCACATATTTAAGCCCAGGCACCCAGGCAGAGGAGAGAGGTCCCGTAACAGAGAATCTGGCCTTATGTCAGCACAGAATCAGTCTTCATGTCATAGCAGAGAATCAGGCTTTACGTCACCCACCACTGGAACAGGCCACTGTCACATATTTAGGCCCAGGCACCCAGGCAGAGGAGAGAGGTCCCGTAACAGTGAATCTAGCCTTATGTCAGCACAGAATCAGTCTTCATGTCATAGCAGAGAATCAGGCTTCACGTCACCCTCCACTGGAACAGGCCACTGTCACATATTTAGGCCCAGGCACCCAGGCAGAGGAGAGAGGTCCCGTAACAGAGAATCTGGCCTTATGTCAGCGCAGAATCAGTCTTCATGGCATAGCAGAGAATCAGGCTTCACGTCACCCACCACTGGAACAGGCCACTGTCACATATTTAGGCCCAGAAACCCAGGCAGAGGAGAGAGGTCCCGTAACAGAGAATCTGGCTTTATGTCAGCGCAGAATCAGTCTTCATGTCATAGCAGAGAATCAGGCTTCACGTCACCCACCACTGGAACAGGCCACTGTCACATATTTAGGCCCAGGCACCCAGGCAGAGGAGAGAGGTCCCGTAACAGAGAATCTGGCCTTATGTCAGCACAGAATCAGTCTTCATGTCATAGCAGAGAATCAGGCTTTACGTCACCCACCACTGGAACAGGCCACTGTCACATATTTAGGCCCAGGCACCCAGGCAGAGGAGAGAGGTCCCGTAACAGAGAATCTGGCCTTATGTCAGCACAGAATCTGTCTTCATGTCATAGCAGAGAATCAGGCTTCACGTCACCCACCACTGGAACAGGCCACTGTCACATATTTAGGCCCAGGCACCCAGGCAGAGGAGAGAGGTCCCGTAACAGAGAATCTGGCCTTATGTCAGCACAGAATCATTCCTCATGTCATAGCAGAGAATCAGGCTTCACGTCACCCACCACTGGAACAGGCCACTGTCACATATTTAGGCCCAGGCACCCAGGCAGAGGAGAGAGGTCCCGTAACAGAGAATCTGGCCTTATGTCAGCACAGAATCTGTCTTCATGTCATAGCAGAGAATCAGGCTTCACGTCACCCACCACTGGAACAGGCCACTGTCACACATGTAGGCCCCAGCACCCTGACAGAGGAGAGAGGTCCCGTAACAGAGAAACTGGCCTTATGTCAGCACAGAATCAGTCTTCATGTCATAGCAGAGAATCAGGCTTTACATCACCCACCACTGGAACAGGCCACTGTCACATATTTAGGCCCAGGCACCCAGGCAGAGGAGAGAGGTCCCGTAACAGAGAATCTGGCCTTATGTCAGTACAGAATCATTCTTCATGTCATAGCAGAGAATCAGGCTTCACGTCACCCACCACTGGAACAGGCCACTGTCACATATTTAGGCCCAGGCACCCAGGCAGAGGAGAGAGGTCCCGTAACAGAGAATCTGGCCTTATGTCAGCACAGAATCTGTCTTCATGTCATAGCAGAGAATCAGGCTTCACGTCACCCACCACTGGAACAGGCCACTGTCACATATTTAGGCCCAGGCACCCAGGCAGAGGAGAGAGGTCCCGTAACAGAGAATCTGGCCTTATGTCAGCACAGAATCAGTCTTCATGTCATAGCAGAGAATCAGGCTTTACGTCACCCACCACTGGAACAGGCCACTGTCACATATTTAGGCCCCGGCACCCAGACAGAGGAGAGAGGTCACGTAACAGAGAATCTGGCCTTATGTCAGCACAGAATCTGTCTTCATGTCACAGCAGAGAATCAGGCTTCACGTCACCCACCACTGGAACAGGCCACTGTCACATATTTAGGCCCAGGCACCCAGGCAGAGGAGAGAGGTTCCGTAACAGAGAATCTGGCCTTATGTCAGCACAGAATCAGTCTTCATGTCATAGCAGAGAATCAGGCTTTACGTCACCCACCACTGGAACAGGCCACTGTCACATATTTAGGCCCAGGCACCCAGGCAGAGGAGAGAGGTCCCGTAACAGAGAATCTGGCCTTATGTTAGCACAGAATCAGTCTTCATGTCATAGCAGAGAATCAGGCTTTACGTCACCCACCACTGGAACAGGCCACTGTCACATATTTTGGCCCAGGCACCCAGGCAGAGCAGAGAGGTCCCGTAACAGAGAATCTGGCCTTATGTCAGCACAGAATCAGTCTTCATGTCATAGCAGAGAATCAGGCTTCACGTCACCCACCACTGGAACAGGCCACTGTCACATATTTAGGCCCAGGCACCCAGGCAGAGGAGAGAGGTCCCGTAACAGAGAATCTGGCCTTATGTCAGCACAGAATCTGTCTTCATGTCATAGCAGAGAATCAGGCTTCACGTCACCCACCACTGGAACAGGCCACTGTCACATATTTAGGCCCAGGCACCCAGGCAGAGGAGAGAGGTCCCGTAACAGAGAATCTGGCCTTATGTCAGCACAGAATCATTCCTCATGTCATAGCAGAGAATCAGGCTTCACGTCACCCACCACTGGAACAGGCCACTGTCACATATTTAGGCCCAGGCACCCAGGCAGAGGAGAGAGGTCCCGTAACAGAGAATCTGGCCTTATGTCAGCACAGAATCTGTCTTCATGTCATAGCAGAGAATCAGGCTTCACGTCACCCACCACTGGAACAGGCCACTGTCACACATTTAGGCCCCAGCACCCTGACAGAGGAGAGAGGTCCCGTAACAGAGAAACTGGCCTTATGTCAGCACAGAATCAGTCTTCATGTCATAGCAGAGAATCAGGCTTTACATCACCCACCACTGGAACAGGCCACTGTCACATATTTAGGCCCAGGCACCCAGGCAGAGGAGAGAGGTCCCGTAACAGAGAATCTGGCCTTATGTCAGCACAGAATCATTCTTCATGTCATAGCAGAGAATCAGGCTTCACGTCACCCACCACTGGAACAGGCCACTGTCACATATTTAGGCCCAGGCACCCAGGCAGAGGAGAGAGGTCCCGTAACAGAGAATCTGGCCTTATGTCAGCACAGAATCTGTCTTCATGTCATAGCAGAGAATCAGGCTTCACGTCACCCACCACTGGAACAGGCCACTGTCACATATTTAGGCCCAGGCACCCAGGCAGAGGAGAGAGGTCCCGTAACAGAGAATCTGGCCTTATGTCAGCACAGAATCAGTCTTCATGTCATAGCAGAGAATCAGGCTTTACGTCACCCACCACTGGAACAGGCCACTGTCACATATTTAGGCCCCGGCACCCAGACAGAGGAGAGAGGTCACGTAACAGAGAATCTGGCCTTATGTCAGCACAGAATCTGTCTTCATGTCATAGCAGAGAATCAGGCTTCACGTCACCCACCACTGGAACAGGCCACTGTCACATATTTAGGCCCAGGCACCCAGGCAGAGGAGAGAGGTTCCGTAACAGAGAATCTGGCCTTATGTCAGCACAGAATCAGTCTTCATGTCATAGCAGAGAATCAGGCTTTACGTCACCCACCACTGGAACAGGCCACTGTCACATATTTAGGCCCAGGCACCCAGGCAGAGGAGAGAGGTCCCGTAACAGAGAATCTGGCCTTATGTTAGCACAGAATCAGTCTTCATGTCATAGCAGAGAATCAGGCTTTACGTCACCCACCACTGGAACAGGCCACTGTCACATATTTTGGCCCAGGCACCCAGGCAGAGCAGAGAGGTCCCGTAACAGAGAATCTGGCCTTATGTCAGCACAGAATCAGTCTTCATGTCATAGCAGAGAATCAGGCTTCACGTCACCCACCACTGGAACAGGCCACTGTCACATATTTAGGCTCAGGCACCCAGGCAGAGGAGAGAGGTCCCGTAACAGAGAATCTGGCCTTATGTCAGCGCAGAATCAGTCTTCATGGCATAGCAGAGAATCAGGCTTCACGTCACCCACCACTGGAACAGGCCACTGTCACATATTTAGGCCCAGGCACCCAGGCAGAGGAGAGAGGTCCCGTAACAGAGAATCTGGCCTTTTGTCAGCGCAGAAT
>NW_024400569.1:0-26535 GCF_905171765.1 Bufo bufo | reverse complement strand
CATGCAACCCAGACTAATGAAGACCTCTCCAACTCGCAGCTAGACTAGCCTGTAGTAGTGAAAATATTAATTTTATTACATGCCACGGAGGCTCCTATTGCATTCTCTTTCTTTACTGAAATTTATCATAGCAGCACAGAAAAAAGAGAAAAAACCTTTACCACACAGGGTAACTATGGCAACAAGCCCCCCCTAACCCAGTATAAGAGTCCTGGCATCAAATAACTCCTCCTCTTTCTTTGCTGCTCCACACCAGATAAGTAGCACTTTTCTTGTGTAGCCTTGATTCATTTTCCCTGTGATATTATCGTATGTTTTTTTTGTTATTGACGGGGGGTTCTCTTCCCCCATTGGGGTCTGGTATCTCTGTATACCTTTTGTATTCCAGTTTTTTCTTACTCTGGTTATTGCTTAAAGACTCTTTATTGCGCTCCCCTGGGATTTTTATCCCTCGGTTCTGCCCCACTTTAATTGCGCTCCCCTGGGATATTTATCCCTCGGTTCTGCCTTCACTGGTGGTATCGCTACCCCTCCTGTAACGCCCGCTCGTCGCTTCCTCCCCTCACCTTATTCCGGCCGTCGCTCCTGTAGCCACTCCCCCTCGCCATCTTTGCCTGCCTCCTTCTTCCCGGCTCGCCTTTCCCGCGTCTGCTCTCGGCGGGACAGCGCGCTCCTTCCGGCTCTTACAGGAAGTCGCGTCAGTTATCGCGAGACTACGGCCGTCTTTCCTCTGCACTGTATCGGCTGTTTCGGTCCGGTTTCTCTGCTACATATTCGGCGATTACTGTTTCTAGTACACTCTATTAGTCGCCTTCTAGTATATATATACTCCACTGGTATGGCTGAAGGTAATAATAACGTTAACCCTTCCTTACCTGGGGGCCCTGAGGATACATTATCCCCTCCTTCTCTGATTCCCCCAGTTGGGTCCATGCCCCTTCAGGCCTCTGATTTACAGCGATCTGTGGCAGCTGCTATTCAAGCAGCCATGGGCTCTGTGTCTAGCGCCATTTCCTCCTCTATATCGGAGGCGCTTAAGGGCCATTCTTCAAAACGCCACCATCATCCGGCCCGTCAGCACAGTCACCCTGTGCATGAGCCCACCGCCTCCAGAAAACCCATGACTGGTGTGAAGTTATCCACCACTGAGAGCGCGCATATATCGCGCAAGAGAGCCCATGCCCGCCGGGCAGAAAAGGCGAGGCCTTGGAAATGCGCCAGAGCGCAACCTGAACCCGATTCTGAATCGGATGTAGTTTCTGATGAGGAGGCTAGTATACAGGACGTCTCTTCTGATGAAGAGGGGCTTGATTTCACTGACGAGGTCATCCCGGGCACCTCTTCCACATTGACGGAGCCTATGGTCCCTACTTCAATTCCCCCTACTCCTACTTCGGCGGTCCTTGACCCGGCCGGAGAGGCCCTATTTGACCCTGATGCACTGCATCACCCTCGCTCCGCTGAATGGTTGCCATCTGACCATGTGGCAAAATACTTAGAATCCCGGATTCGCCATCCCCTGTCCAAGGAGGCGAGAAATAAATTGCGGGCTGAATGTCCCAGGCCCATTATCCCGAACAAAGTGGGCGAGACCCCTTCGGTTGATCCGAAGATGACTCAGTTCCTGGCCAAGTCCGGATGGAACCCGCGTAGGGGTTTGGAGTCGGCCCTGAAGGCCTGTCAAGATAAATTACTTGACGTATTGGGCCCTCTTACAAAAATCTTTGAGATGGCAGAAGCTGCCAGGACCCAAAATCTGGCCATTGACCCAGAGGAACTTACTGGTTGGGTTCAGAGAGCCGTGTGTATTACCGGCAATGTCAATACCTCTCTGTCCATCGAGAGGAGAAAGGCCATACTATTTAAAATAGAGCCTAAGCTTTCTAATTTGGCCCTCACGGAGGCCGGCAAGGACGCTCAAGGCCTTCTTTTCGGGGACTCCTTTATTAAGGACCTCGGCCGTTTTGTAGGGGCCTTCACTGCACTGGATAAGGCCCAGTCATCCATGAGACGCGTCTTCCAGGGGCGGGTCTCTTCTAGGGCCGGCAGCTCCAGGGGCCGCCTGTCCGGCCGTGCTACATTTCAGTCCCGCGGTTCTGCGGGTCGAGGCTCCTACCCATTCCGTGCCTCCCAGGACTCAAGACAACCTCAGTCATTCTTCCCGTCCCGCGGTTCCTCTTGGAGATCCAGAGGCCCCAGAGGTTCTTCCTATCGTCGACCCCTCGGTAAGTCTAGCTCTACCTTCTTCAGCAATTTGGATAGGAGGCAGACTCCATCATTTTTCCCATGTTTGGTTGACTGTCACCACAGACCCTTGGGTCTTATCTACGGTTCAAGGGTTCCATATAGAGTTGACTGTTCCATCTGTTCAGATTCCTCTACCCCATCCCATTTGTCTTCCGTTTCAGAAACAACATCTTCTACACCTGGAACTGTGTTCCCTTTATCAGAAGGGCGCGATAGAACGTGCTCCCTCCACGCCCGCAGGTGTTATCAGCAGCATCTTCCTGGTGGCAAAGAAGGACGGTCAGATGCGCCCGGTGATCAATCTCCGTTCCCTGAATCACTATGTCCGCTACCGCCATTTCAAAATGGAGGGCATTCACCTTCTTCGGGACATGCTCCTCTTGAACGATTGGATGGTCAAGCTCGACTTAAAAGATGCCTATTTGACGGTCCCAGTAGCGAATTCCTCCAGAGACCTACTGCGGTTTCATTGGTGCGGAGAAACTTGGAGGTTCACTTGCCTTCCATTCGGCCTGTCATCAGCCCCTTGGTGTTTCACCAAGCTGATGCGTCCGGTCATGGCCTTCCTCCACAGTCGTGGGATTCGTCTAATTATTTATCTAGACGACATCCTTCTCATGGCCCAGGATCGCAACTGTCTGCTGGAGCACCTGTCGACCTCTATGGATCTTCTTTCCCGATTGGGTTTTCTCATCAACCTGGAGAAATCTTGTCTCGTCCCATCCCGCTCCATGGAGTTTCTGGGCTTTCGGGTCGACTCTGCCTCAGAGTCCCTCAGCCTTCCTTCCACCAAGGTTCGTTCTATTCGCAGGGAACTTCACCGGACGTTGGCTCTCCCTCAGGTCTCGCTACGCCAGCTTGCCCGTGTGATTGGCCTGCTATCCGCTTCCATTCAGGCAGTCTTCCCGGCTCCATTACACTACCGAGCTCTTCAACATCTCAAGCTTGCGCACCTTCGTGCCGGTGCTACATACGAGGACCTGATTTTTCTGGACAGAGAGACCAGAGACGAGCTTCAGTGGTGGATCCACAACCTGGATGCCTGGAACGGCAAGGCTATCTTCGGTCCACGTCCGGACTTCACGATAGAGTCGGACGCCAGTCTCTCGGGCTGGGGGGCCTACTGCAACGGCGTGACCACCGGCGGTCGTTGGTCCCCTGCGGAAGCGAATCTTCACATCAATTCCCTGGAGCTTCTTGCTGGTTCTTTCGCTATTCGCAGCTTCACGAACGGTATAGCCTGCGCATGTGTGAGACTTCGGATGGACAATATCTCGGCTGTGCGTTATGTCAACGCCATGGGAGGAACACGCTCTTCAGCTCTTTCCCATCTGGCGAAGGACTTCTGGGAGTTTTGCCTGGAGAAGGACATCAATGTTGTAGCAGAATATCTTCCTGGTTTGCACAACACTCACGCGGACTGGTCCTCGCGTTTTCTGGTGGATTCCAGCGATTGGAGATTAGACGTGGGGATGTTCTCCTCCATTTCTTCTCGGTGGGGTCCTATGTGCATCGACCTTTTCGCGTCTCGCTTGAATACTCAGCTTCCGAGATTCTACAGCTGGAGACCAGACCCGGACGCGGAGGCGGTGGACGCATTCCTCCAGAAGTGGACCAGTCATCTGTCATATGCGTTCCCACCGTTCATGATGATCCCTCGAGTTCTTTCACAACTACGTATTCAGAGAGCAGAGATGGTACTTCTGGTTCCTTTCTGGACGGCCCAGTCGTGGTTTCCTCAGCTACTGGAGTGTCTGATCCAGCCCCCCTTGCTACTGCCGTCTCTCCCAGACCTTCTACTCGACCCGTCAGGTTGCCAACACCCGCTCGTGTTAGACGGGTCTCTACGCCTGATCGCATGCAGAGTTTCAGGAGTTCCTGGGACGTCTCTGAGGTTCCGGAAGCAACTAGACGCCTTCTGGAGAGCGCATGGGCCCCGGGGACTAGAAGATCCTACCGTGCTGCCTGGCGATCTTGGACTGACTGGTGCCTGGCAGGGAACTTGGATCCCGTATCAGCCTCTGTAACGGAGATCTTGAAATTCCTCACCTCTCTGTTTGAGTCAGGTAAAGCTTACCGAACAATTAATTTGTTCCGTTCTTCCATTTCTGCCTATCACTCAGGCTTTGACGGTCGCCCGGCTGGGCAACACCCCTTAGTCTGTCGACTTCTCAGGGGTTCCCGTCTTTCACGTCCCCCTCGCCCTCGTTTTTCTTATACCTGGGACGTTTCCTTGGTTCTTTCCCTTTTTTCTTCCTGGCCCTCTAATGAACAGCTATCCTTGCGGCAATTGTCTGCGAAATTAGTCACTTTGTTTTGTTTGATTTCATGTAAACGGGTTTCCGATGTCAGGGCGTTGGACTATGATGCTAGGTCTTTTACGCCAGAGGGTGTTGTTTTTAACATTTCTCGGCGTACCAAAACCAACATTAGATCTGTTTCTTACCCTAGTTTTCCCGAGGCTCCTGCCCTTTGTCCAGTTGCATGCCTGCAGATATATGAGGCCCGCACGTTACCTCATCGTTCTTCGACATCTCCGGAATTATTTCTGTCATACCGGCGTCCATTTGCTCCAGTCACTTGTGTTACCTTATCCAGATGGGTTAAGTGGGTTATGTCCTTAGCTGGAGTCGATACTTCGGAGTTCACGGCTCATTCCACTAGAGGCGCTGCTTCTACATCGATGGCGGTCGCTGGTGCCCGTCTGGAGGATATTCTTCGTGTGGCTAACTGGTCTCGTGTGTCCACGTTTCGTGAGTTTTATTTCCGTCCATCCACTCATGTATTTTCTTCTGTTATTCAACAACTTTAAACTTGCAATAGGAGCCTCCGTGGCATGTAATAAAATTGCATGATTTTCCTAGTTTATGACGTAAAGTCATGATTTTATTAAGGACACGGAGGCGAGTATTGCCCCACCCATATTATATTAACCCACCCTTATTGTCTATTTTATGGTATTGATTATTATTATGATGTTCTTGTTATTACTATTATGCTCTATCGTGCATCATTTTTCATTAATATTTATTGATATATATTATTCTGCTTTAGTGCAGTATTGATCTGTTCTTCTTGTTATGCAGTGCATTAGACTTGCATTGATCTTACATTATCTATGTTTCTCTTTGTCTGTTTTTTCCTTAGGTTAATAGTACTGTCGTCCTTGGTGCCTGAGGTCAAGTTTGGCTCTGTTGCCTTGTTTATACAATCATCCCGGTTGGATGCTTTCGGATGGGATTCTTCGTGATTGGATCCGGTCCTGTTGTCATCACGGTTTCTCAGGATGTGGCTTCGTCAAAGAAAGAGGAGGAGTTATTTGATGCCAGGACTCTTATACTGGGTTAGGGGGGGCTTGTTGCCATAGTTACCCTGTGTGGTAAAGGTTTTTTCTCTTTTTTCTGTGCTGCTATGATAAATTTCAGTAAAGAAAGAGAATGCAATACTCGCCTCCGTGTCCTTAATAAAATCATGACTTTACGTCATAAACTAGGAAAATCATGCAATTATACTCATAAATCTGTGATGGGCGGGGCATAGTGAAAGGGGCGGGTCCACAGAACTAATAGTAACTAGAGTAAATGATAGGAGGAGTAGATTTGATTTTCCTCTCCCCGGCCTGAAATGGCTGATAACAGGGGGCAATAGACTGCATTCTCCTGTCCTACAGTCATCCTCTCCTCTGAAATGGCTGATAACAGGGAGCAATAGACTGTATTCTCCTGTCCTACAGTCATCCTCTCCCCTGAAATGGCTGATAACAGGGGGCAATAGACTGTATTCTCCTGTCCTACAGTCATCCTCTCCGCTGAAATGGCTGATAACAGGGAGCAATAGATTGTATTCCCCTGTCCTACAGTCATCCTCTCCCCTGAAATGGCTGATAACAGGGAGCAATAGACTGTATTCTCCTGTCCTACAGTCATCCTCTCCTCTGAAATGGCTGATAACAGGGAGCAATAGACTGTATTCTCCTGTCCTACAGTCATCCTCTCCTCTGAAATGGCTGATAACAGGGGGCAATAGACTGTATTCTCCTGTCCTACAGTCATCCTCTCCCCTGAAATGGCTGATAACAAGTAGCAATAGACTGTATTCTCCTGTCCTACAGACATCCTCTCCCCTGAAATGGCTGATAACAGTGAGCAATAGACTGTATTCTCCTGTCCTACAGTCATCCTCTCCCCTGAAATGGCTGATAACAAGGAGCAATAGGTTGTATTCTCCTGTCCTACAGTCATCCTCTCCCCTGAAATGGCTGATAACAAGTAGCAATAGACTGTATTCTCCTGTCCTACAGACATCCTCTCCCCTGAAATGGCTGATAACAGGGAGCAATAGACTGTATTCTCCTGTCCTACAGTCATCCTCTCCTCTGAAATGGCTGATAACAGGGGGCAATAGACTGTATTCTCCTGTCCTACAGTCATCCTCTCCCCTGAAATGGCTGATAACAAGTAGCAATAGACTGTATTCTCCTGTCCTACAGACATCCTCTCCCCTGAAATGGCTGATAACAGTGAGCAATAGACTGTATTCTCCTGTCCTACAGTCATCCTCTCCCCTGAAATGGCTGATAACAGGGGGCAATAGACTGTATTCTCCTGTCCTACAGTCATCCTCTCCCCTGAAATGGCTGATAACAGGAGGCAATAGATTGTATTCTCCTGTCCTACAGTCATCCTCTCCCCTGAAATGGCTGATAACAGTGAGCAATAGACTGTATTCTCCTGTCCTACAGTCATCCTCTCCCCTGAAATGGCTGATAACAGGAGGCAATAGATTGTATTCTCCTGTCCTACAGTCATCCTCTCCCCTGAAATGGCTGATAACAGGGAGCAAAAGACTGTATTCTCCTGTCCTACAATCATCCTCTCCCCTGAAATGGCTGATAACAGGGGGCAATAGACTGTATTCTCCTGTCCTACAGTCATCCTCTCCCCTGAAATGGCTGATAACAGGGGCAATAGATTGTATTCTCCTGTCCTACAGTCATCCTCTCCTCTGAAATGTCTGATAACAGGGGGCAATAGACTGTATTCTCCTGTCCTACAGTCATCCTCTCCCCTGAAATGGCTGATAACAGGGGACAATAGACTGTATTCTCCTGTCCTACAGTCATCCTCTCCCCTGAAATGGCTGATAACAGGGGGCAATAGACTGTATTCTCCTGTCCTACAGTCATCCTCTTCCCTGAAATGGCTGATAACAGGGCGCAATAGACTGTATTCTCCTGTCCTACAATCATCCTCTCCCCTGAAATGGCTGATAACAGGGGGCAATAGACTGTATTCTCCTGTCCTACAATCATCCTCTAATCTGAAATGGCTGATAACAGGGAGCAATAGATTGTATTCTCCTGTCCTACAGTCATCCTCTCCCCTGAAATGGCTGATAACAGGGAGCAATAGACTGTATTCTCCTGTCCTACAGTCATCCTCTCCCCTGTAATGGCTGATAACAGGAGGCAATAGATTGTATTCTCCTGTCCTACAGTCATCCTCTCCCCTGAAATGGCTGATAACAGGGGGCAATAGATTGTATTCTCCTGTCGTACAGTCATCCTCTCCCCTGAAATGGCTGATAACAGGAAGCAATAGACTGTATTCTCCTGTCCTACAGTCATCCTCTCCCCTGAAATGCCTGATAACAGGGAGCAATAGACTGTATTCTCCTGTCCTACAGTCATCCTCTCCCCTGAAATGGCTGATAACAGGGGGCAATAGACTGTATTCTCCTGTCCTACAATCATCCTCTTCCCTGAAATGGCTGATAACAGGGGGCAATAGACTGTATTCTCCTGTCCTACAGTCATCCTCTTCCCTGAAATGGCTGATAACAGGGGGCAATAGATTGTATTCTCCTGTCCTACAGTCATCCTCTCCCCTGAAATGGCTGATAACAGGAAGCAATAGACTGTATTCTCCTGTCCTACAGTCATCCTCTCCCCTGAAATTTCTGATAACAGGGAGCAATAGACTGTATTCTCCTGTCCTACAGTCATCCTCTCCCCTGAAATGGCTGATAACAGGAAGCAATAGACTGTATTCTCCTGTCCTACAGTCATCCTCTCCCCTGAAATGGCTGATAACAGGGGGCAATAGACTGTATTCTCCTGTCCTACAGTCATCCTCTCCCCTGAAATGGCTGATAACAGGGGGCAATAGATTGTATTCTCCTGTCCTACAGTCATCCTCTCCCCTGAAATGGCTGATAACAGGGGGCAATAGACTGTATTCTCCTGTCCTACAGTCATCCTCTCCCCTGAAATGTCTGATAACAGGGAGCAATAGACTGTATTCTCCTGTCCTACAGTCATCCTCTCCCCAAAAATGGCTGATAACAGGGGGCAATAGATTGTATTCTCCTGTCCTACAGTCATCCTCTCCCCTGAAATGTCTGATAACAGGGAGCAATAGACTGTATTCTCCTGTCCTACAGTCATCCTCCCCCCTGAAATGTCTGATAACAGGAGGCAATAGACTGTATTCTCCTGTCCTACAGTCATCCTCTCCCCTGAAATGGCTGATAACAGGGGGAAATAGATTGTATTCTCCTGTCCTACAGTCATCCTCTCCCCTGAAATGGCTGATAACAGGGGGCAATAGATTGTATTCTCCTGTCCTACAGTCATCCTCTCCCCTGAAATGGCTGATAACAGGGGGCAATAGACTGTATTCTCCTGTCCTACAGTCATCCTCTCCTCTGAAATGGCTGATAACAGGGGGCAATAGATTGTATTCTCCTGTCCTACAGTCATCCTCTCCCCTGAAATGGCTGATAACAGGGGGCATTAGACTGTATTCTCCTGTCCTACAGTCATCCTCTCCCCTGAAATGGCTGATAACAGGGAGCAATAGATTGTATTCTCCTGTCCTACAGTCATCCTCTCATCTGAAATGGCTGATAACAGGAGGCAATAGACTGTATTCTCCTGTCCTACAGTCATCCTCTCCCCTGAAATGGCTGATAACAGGGGGCAATAGACTGTATTCTCCTGTCCTACAGTCATCCTCTCCCCTGAAATGGCAGATAACAGGGGGCAATAGACTGTATTCTCCTGTCCTACAGTCATCCTCTGCCCTGAAATGGCTGATAACAGGGGGCAATAGACTGTATTCTCCTGTCCTACAGTCATCCTGTCCCCTGAAATGGCTGATAACAGGTAGCAATAGACTGTATTCTCCTGTCCTACAGTCATCCTCTCCCCTGAATGGCTGATAACAGGGAGCAATAGATTGTATTCTCCTGTCCTACAATCATCCTATCCCCTGAAATGGCTGATAACAGGGGGCAATAGACTGTATTCTCCTGTCCTACAGTCATCCTCTCCCCTGAAATGGCTGATAACAGGGAGCAATAGACTGTATTCTCCTGTCCTACAGTCATCCTCTCCCCTGAAATGGCTGATAACAGGGGGCAATAGACTGCATTCTCCTGTCCTACAGTCATCCTCTCCCCTGAAATGGCTGATAACAGGAGGCAATAGATTGTATTCTCCTGTCCTACAGTCATCCTCCCCCTGAAATGGCTGATAACAGGGGGCAATAGACTGTATTCTCCTGTCCTACAGTCATCCTCTCCCCTGAAATGGCTGATAACAGGAAGCAATAGACTGTATTCTCCTGTCCTACAGTCATCCTCTCCCCTGTAATGGCTGATAACAGGAGGCAATAGATTGTATTCTCCTGTCCTACAGTCATCCTCTCCCCTGAAATGGCTGATAACAGGGGGCAATAGACTGTATTCTCCTGTCCTACAGTCATCCTCTTCCCTGAAATGGCTGATAACAGGGGGCAATAGACTGTATTCTCCTGTCCTACAGTCATCCTCTTCCCTGAAATGGCTGATAACAGGGAGCAATAGACTGTATTCTCCTGTCCTACAGTCATCCTCTTCCCTGAAATGGCTGATAACAGGGGGCAATAGATTGTATTCTCCTGTACTACAGTCATCCTCTCCCCTGAAATGGCTGATAACAGGGGGCAATAGACTGTATTCTCCTGTCCTACAGTCATCCTCTCCCCTGAAATGGCTGATATCAGGGAGCAATAGACTGTATTCTCCTGTCCTACAGTCATCCTCTCCCCTGAAATGGCTGATAACAGGGGGCAATAGACTGTATTCTCCTGTCCTACAGTCATCCTCTCCCCTGAAATGGCTGATAACAGGGGGCAATAGACTGTATTCTCCTGTCCTACAGTCATCCTCTCCCCTGAAATGGCTGATAACAGGGAGCAATAGACTGTATTCTCCTGTCCTACAGTCATCCGCTCCCCTGAAATGGCTGATAACAGGGGGCAATAGATTGTATTCTCCTGTCCTACAGTCATCCTACTCCTGAAATGGCTGATAACAGGGAGCAATAGACTGTATTCTCCTGTCCTACAGCCATCCTCTCCCCTGAAATGGCTGATAACAGGGGGCAATAGATTGTATTCTCCTGTCCTACAGTCATCCTCTCCCCTGAAATGTCTGATAACAGGGGGCAATAGATTGTATTCTCCTGTCCTACAGTCATCCTCTCCCCTGAAATGTCTGATAACAGGAGGCAATAGACTGTATTCTCCTGTCCTACAGTCATCCTCTCCCCTGAAATGGCTGATAACAGGGGGCAATAGATTGTATTCTCCTGTCCTACAGTCATCCTCTCCCCTGAAATGGCTGATAACAGGGGGCAATAGACTGTATTCTCCTGTCCTACAGTCATCCTCTCCCCTGAAATGGCTGATAACAGGGGGCAATAGACTGTATTCTCCTGTCCTACAGTCATCCTCTCCCCTGAAATGGCTGATAACAGGGGGCAATAGACTGTATTCTCCTGTCCTACAGTCATCCTCTCCCCTGAAATAGCTGATAACAGGAAGCAATAGACTGTATTCTCCTGTCCTACAGTCATCCTCTCCCCTGAAATGGCTGATAACAGGGGGCAATAGACTGTATTCTCCTGTCCTACAGTTATCCTCTCCCCTGAAATGGCTGATAAGAGGGGGCAATAGATTGTATTCTCCTGTCCTACAGTCATCCTACTCCTGAAATGGCTGATAACAGGGAGCAATAGACTGTATTCTCCTGTCCTACAGTCATCCTCTCCCCTGAAATGGCTGATAACAGGGGCAATAGATTGTATTCTCCTGTCCTACATTCATCCTCTCCCCTGAAATGGCTGATAACAGGGGGCAATAGATTGTATTCTCCTGTCCTACAGTCATCCTACTCCTGAAATGGCTGATAACAGGGAGCAATAGACTGTATTCTCCTGTCCTACAGTCATCCTCTCCCCTGAAATGGCTGATAACAGGGGGCAATAGATTGTATTCTCCTGTCCTACAGTCATCCTCTCCCCTGAAATGGCTGATAACAGGGAGCAATAGACTGTATTCTCCTGTCCTACAGTCATCCTCTCCCCTGAAATGTCTGATAACAGGGAGCAATAGACTGTATTCTCCTGTCCTACAGTCATCCTCTCCCCTGAAATGGCTGATAACAGGGGGCAATAGACTGTATTCTCCTGTCCTACAGTCATCCTCTCCTCTGAAATGGCTGATAACAGGGGCAATAGATTGTATTCTCCTGTTCTACAGTCATCCTCTCCCCTGAAATGGCTGATAACAGGGGGCAATAGACTGTATTCTCCTGTCCTACAGTCATCCTCTCCCCTGAAATGTCTGATAACAGGGAGCAATAGACTGTATTCTCCTGTCCTACAGTCATCCTCTCCCCTGAAATGGCTGATAACAGGGGGCAATAGATTGTATTCTCCTGTCCTACAGTCATCCTCTCCCCTGAAATGGCTGATAACAGGGAGCAATAGATTGTATTCTCCTGTCCTACAGTCATCCTCTCATCTGAAATGGCTGATAACAGGAGGCAATAGACTGTATTCTCCTGTCCTACAGTCATCCTCTCCAGTGGCTGATAACAGGGAGCAATAGATTGTATTCCCCTGTCCTACAGTAATCCTCTCTCCTGAAATGGCTGATAACAGGGGCAATAGACTGTATTCTCCTGTCCTACAGTCATCCTTTCGCCTGACATGGCTGATAACAGGGGGCAATAGACTGTATTCTCCTGTCCTACAGTCATCCTCTCCCCTGAAATGTCTGATAACAGGAGGCAATAGACTGCATTCTCCTGTCCTACAGTCATCCTCTCCTCTGAAATGGCTGATAACAGGGGGCAATAGACTGTATTCTCCTGTCCTACAGTCATCCTCTCCCCTGAAATGGCTGATAACAAGTAGCAATAGACTGTATTCTCCTGTCCTACAGTCATCCTCTCCCCTGAAATGGCTGATAACAGGAGGCAATAGATTGTATTCTCCTGTCCTACAGTCATCCTCTCCCCTGAAATGGCTGATAACAGTGAGCAATAGACTGTATTCTCCTGTCCTACAGTCATCCTCTCCCCTGAAATGGCTGATAACAGGGGGCAATAGACTGTATTCTCCTGTCCTACAGTCATCCTCTCCCCTGAAATGGCTGATAACAGGAGGCAATAGATTGTATTCTCCTGTCCTACAGTCATCCTCTCCCCTGAAATGGCTGATAACAGGGAGCAATAGACTGTATTCTCCTGTCCTACAGTCATCCTCTCCCCTGAAATGGCTGATATCAGGGAGCAATAGACTGTATTCTCCTGTCCTACAGTCATCCTCTCCCCTGAAATGGCTGATAACAGGGGGCAATAGACTGTATTCTCCTGTCCTACAGTCATCCTCTCCCCTGAAATGGCTGATAACAGGGGGCAATAGACTGTATTCTCCTGTCCTACAGTCATCCTCTCCCCTGAAATGGCTGATAACAGGGAGCAATAGACTGTATTCTCCTGTCCTACAGTCATCCTCTCCCCTGAAATGGCTGATAACAGGGGGCAATAGATTGTATTCTCCTGTCCTACAGTCATCCTACTCCTGAAATGGCTGATAACAGGGAGCAATAGACTGTATTCTCCTGTCCTACAGCCATCCTCTCCCCTGAAATGGCTGATAACAGGGGGCAATAGATTGTATTCTCCTGTCCTACAGTCATCCTCTCCCCTGAAATGTCTGATAACAGGGGGCAATAGATTGTATTCTCCTGTCCTACAGTCATCCTCTCCCCTGAAATGTCTGATAACAGGAGGCAATAGACTGTATTCTCCTGTCCTACAGTCATCCTCTCCCCTGAAATGGCTGATAACAGGGGGCAATAGATTGTATTCTCCTGTCCTACAGTCATCCTCTCCCCTGAAATGGCTGATAACAGGGGGCAATAGACTGTATTCTCCTGTCCTACAGTCATCCTCTCCCCTGAAATGGCTGATAACAGGGGGCAATAGACTGTATTCTCCTGTCCTACAGTCATCCTCTCCCCTGAAATGGCTGATAACAGGGGGCAATAGACTGTATTCTCCTGTCCTACAGTCATCCTCTCCCCTTAAATAGCTGATAACAGGAAGCAATAGACTGTATTCTCCTGTCCTACAGTCATCCTCTCCCCTGAAATGGCTGATAACAGGGGGCAATAGACTGTATTCTCCTGTCCTACAGTCATCCTCTCCCCTGAAATGGCTGATAAGAGGGGGCAATAGATTGTATTCTCCTGTCCTACAGTCATCCTACTCCTGAAATGGCTGATAACAGGGAGCAATAGACTGTATTCTCCTGTCCTACAGTCATCCTCTCCCCTGAAATGGCTGATAACAGGGGGCAATAGATTGTATTCTCCTGTCCTACATTCATCCTCTCCCCTGAAATGGCTGATAACAGGGGGCAATAGATTGTATTCTCCTGTCCTACAGTCATCCTACTCCTGAAATGGCTGATAACAGGGAGCAATAGACTGTATTCTCCTGTCCTACAGTCATCCTCTCCCCTGAAATGGCTGATAACAGGGGGCAATAGATTGTATTCTCCTGTCCTACAGTCATCCTCTCCCCTGAAATGGCTGATAACAGGGAGCAATAGACTGTATTCTCCTGTCCTACAGTCATCCTCTCCCCTGAAATGTCTGATAACAGGGAGCAATAGACTGTATTCTCCTGTCCTACAGTCATCCTCTCCCCTGAAATGGCTGATAACAGGGGGCAATAGACTGCATTCTCCTGTCCTACAGTCATCCTCTCCTCTGAAATGGCTGATAACAGGGGCAATAGATTGTATTCTCCTGTCCTACAGTCATCCTCTCCCCTGAAATGGCTGATAACAGGGGGCAATAGACTGTATTCTCCTGTCCTACAGTCATCCTCTCCCCTGAAATGTCTGATAACAGGGAGCAATAGACTGTATTCTCCTGTCCTACAGTCATCCTCTCCCCTGAAATGGCTGATAACAGGGGGCAATAGACTGTATTCTCCTGTCCTACAGTCATCCTCTCCCCTGAAATGGCTGATAACAGGGGGCAATAGATTGTATTCTCCTGTCCTACAGTCATCCTCTCCCCTGAAATGGCTGATAACAGGGAGCAATAGATTGTATTCTCCTGTCCTACAGTCATCCTCTCATCTGAAATGGCTGATAACAGGAGGCAATAGACTGTATTCTCCTGTCCTACAGTCATCCTCTCCAGTGGCTGATAACAGGGAGCAATAGATTGTATTCCCCTGTCCTACAGTAATCCTCTCTCCTGAAATGGCTGATAACAGGGGCAATAGACTGTATTCTCCTGTCCTACAGTCATCCTTTCGCCTGACATGGCTGATAACAGGGGGCAATAGACTGTATTCTCCTGTCCTACAGTCATCCTCTCCCCTGAAATGTCTGATAACAGGAGGCAATAGACTGCATTCTCCTGTCCTACAGTCATCCTCTCCTCTGAAATGGCTGATAACAGGGGGCAATAGACTGTATTCTCCTGTCCTACAGTCATCCTCTCCCCTGAAATGGCTGATAACAAGTAGCAATAGACTGTATTCTCCTGTCCTACAGTCATCCTCTCCCCTGAAATGGCTGATAACAGGAGGCAATAGATTGTATTCTCCTGTCCTACAGTCATCCTCTCCCCTGAAATGGCTAATAACAGGGGGCAATAGACTGTATTCTCCTGTCCTACAATCATCCTCTTCCCTGAAATGGCTGATAACAGGGGGCAATAGACTGTATTCTCCTGTCCTACAGTCATCCTCTTCCCTGAAATGGCTGATAACAGGGAGCAATAGACTGTATTCTCCTGTCCTACAGTCATCCTCTCCCCTGAAATGGCTGATAACAGGGGGCAATAGACTGTATTCTCCTGTCCTACAGTCATCCTCTCCCCTGAAATGGCTGATAACAGGGGGCAATAGATTGTATTCTCCTGTCCTACAGTCATCCTCTCCCCTGAAATGGCTGATAACAGGAAGCAATAGACTGTATTCTCCTGTCCTACAGTCATCCTCTCCCCTGAAATTTCTGATAACAGGGAGCAATAGACTGTATTCTCCTGTCCTACAGTCATCCTCTCCCCTGAAATGGCTGATAACAGGAAGCAATAGACTGTATTCTCCTGTCCTACAGTCATCCTCTCCCCTGAAATGGCTGATAACAGGGGGCAATAGACTGTATTTTCCTGTCCTACAGTCACCCTCTCCCCTGAAATGGCTGATAACAGGGGGCAATAGATTGTATTCTCCTGTCCTACAGTCATCCTCTCCCCTGAAATGGCTGATAACAGGGGGCAATAGACTGTATTCTCCTGTCCTACAGTCATCCTCTCCCCTGAAATGTCTGATAACAGGGAGCAATAGACTGTATTCTCCTGTCCTACAGTCATCCTCTCCCCTGAAATGGCTGATAACAGGGGGCAATAGATTGTATTCTCCTGTCCTACAGTCATCCTCTCCCCTGAAATGTCTGATAACAGGGAGCAATAGACTGTATTCTCCTGTCCTACAGTCATCCTCCCCCCTGAAATGTCTGATAACAGGAGGCAATAGACTGTATTCTCCTGTCCTACAGTCATCCTCTCCCCTGAAATGGCTGATAACAGGGGGCAATAGACTGTATTCTCCTGTCCTACAGTCATCCTCTCCCCTGAAATGGCAGATAACAGGGGGCAATAGACTGTATTCTCCTGTCCTACAGTCATCCTCTGCCCTGAAATGGCTGATAACAGGGGGCAATAGACTGTATTCTCCTGTCCTACAGTCATCCTGTCCCCTGAAATGGCTGATAACAGGGAGCAATAGACTGTATTCTCCTGTCCTACAGTCATCCTCTCCCCTGAATGGCTGATAACAGGGAGCAATAGATTGTATTCTCCTGTCCTACAATCATCCTATCCCCTGAAATGGCTGATAACAGGGGGCAATAGACTGTATTCTCCTGTCCTACAGTCATCCTCTCCCCTGAAATGGCTGATAACAGGGAGCAATAGACTGTATTCTCCTGTCCTACAGTCATCCTCTCCCCTGAAATGGCTGATAACAGGGGGCAATAGACTGCATTCTCCTGTCCTACAGTCATCCTCTCCCCTGAAATGGCTGATAACAGGAGGCAATAGATTGTATTCTCCTGTCCTACAGTCATCCTCCCCCTGAAATGGCTGATAACAGGGGGCAATAGACTGTATTCTCCTGTCCTACAGTCATCCTCTCCCCTGAAATGGCTGATAACAGGAAGCAATAGACTGTATTCTCCTGTCCTACAGTCATCCTCTCCCCTGTAATGGCTGATAACAGGAGGCAATAGATTGTATTCTCCTGTCCTACAGTCATCCTCTCCCCTGAAATGGCTGATAACAGGGGGCAATAGACTGTATTCTCCTGTCCTACAGTCATCCTCTTCCCTGAAATGGCTGATAACAGGGGGCAATAGACTGTATTCTCCTGTCCTACAGTCATCCTCTTCCCTGAAATGGCTGATAACAGGGAGCAATAGACTGTATTCTCCTGTCCTACAGTCATCCTCTCCCCTGAAATGGCTGATAACAGGGGGCAATAGACTGTATTCTCCTGTCCTACAGTCATCCTCTCCCCTGAAATGGCTGATATCAGGGAGCAATAGACTGTATTCTCCTGTCCTACAGTCATCCTCTCCCCTGAAATGGCTGATAACAGGGGGCAATAGACTGTATTCTCCTGTCCTACAGTCATCCTCTCCCCTGAAATGGCTGATAACAGGGGGCAATAGACTGTATTCTCCTGTCCTACAGTCATCCTCTCCCCTGAAATGGCTGATAACAGGGAGCAATAGACTGTATTCTCCTGTCCTACAGTCATCCTCTCCCCTGAAATGGCTGATAACAGGGGGCAATAGATTGTATTCTCCTGTCCTACAGTCATCCTCTCCCCTGAAATGTCTGATAACAGGGGGCAATAGATTGTATTCTCCTGTCCTACAGTCATCCTCTCCCCTGAAATGTCTGATAACAGGAGGCAATAGACTGTATTCTCCTGTCCTACATTCATCCTCTCCCCTGAAATGGCTGATAACAGGGGGCAATAGACTGTATTCTCCTGTCCTACAGTCATCCTCTCTCCTGAAATGGCTTATAACAGGGAGCAATAGACTGTATTCTCCTGTCCTACAGTCATCCTCTCCCCTGAAATGGCTGATAACAGGGAGCAATAGATTGTATTCTCCTGTCCTACAGTCATCCTCTCCCCTGAAATGGCTGATAACAAGTAGCAATAGACTGTATTCTCCTGTCCTACAGTCATCCTCTCCCCTGAAATGGCTTATAACAGGGAGCAATAGACTATTCTCCTGTCCTACAGTCATCCTCTCCCCTGAAATGGCTGATAACAGGGGGCAATAGATTGTATTCTCCTGTCCTACAGTCATCCTCTCCCCTGAAATGGCTGATAACAGGGGGCAATAGACTGTATTCTCCTGTCCTACAGTCATCCTCTCCCCTGAAATGGCTGATAACAGGGGGCAATAGACTGTATTCTCCTGTCCTACAGTCATCCTCTCCCCTGAAATGGCTGATAACAGGGAGCAATAGACTGTATTCTCCTGTCCTACAGTCATCCTCTCCCCTGAAATGGCTGATAACAGGGGGCAATAGATTGTATTCTCCTGTCCTACAGTCATCCTACTCCTGAAATGGCTGATAACAGGGAGCAATAGACTGTATTCTCCTGTCCTACAGTCATCCTCTCCCCTGAAATGGCTGATAACAGGGGGCAATAGATTGTATTCTCCTGTCCTACAGTCATCCTCTCCCCTGAAATGTCTGATAACAGGGGGCAATAGATTGTATTCTCCTGTCCTACAGTCATCCTCTCCCCTGAAATGTCTGATAACAGGGGGCAATAGACTGTATTCTCCTGTCCTACAGTCATCCTCTCTCCTGAAATGGCTTATAACAGGGAGCAATAGACTATTCTCCTGTCCTACAGTCATCCTCTCCCCTGAAATGGCTGATAACAGGGGGCAATAGATTGTATTCTCCTGTCCTACAGTCATCCTCTCCCCTGAAATGGCTGATAACAGGGGGCAATAGACTGTATTCTCCTGTCCTACAGTCATCCTCTCCCCTAAAAATGGCTGATAACAGGGGGCAATAGACTGTATTCTCCTGTCCTACAGTCATCCTCTCCCCTGAAATGGCTGATAACAGGGAGCAATAGACTGTATTCTCCTGTCCTACAGTCATCCTTTCCCCTGAAATGGCTGATAACAGGGGGCAATAGATTGTATTCTCCTGTCCTACAGTCATCCTACTCCTGAAATGGCTGATAACAGGGAGCAATAGACTGTATTCTCCTGTCCTACAGTCATCCTCTCCCCTGAAATGGCTGATAACAGGGGGCAATAGATTGTATTCTCCTGTCCTACAGTCATCCTCTCCCCTGAAATGTCTGATAACAGGGGGCAATAGATTGTATTCTCCTGTCCTACAGTCATCCTCTCCCCTGAAATGTCTGATAACAGGAGGCAATAGACTGTATTCTCCTGTCCTACAGTCATCCTCTCCCCTGAAATGGCTGATAACAGGGGGCAATAGATTGTATTCTCCTGTCCTACAGTCATCCTCTCCCCTGAAATGGCTGATAACAGGGGGCAATAGACTGTATTCTCCTGTCCTACAGTCATCCTCTCCCCTGAAATGGCTGATAACAGGGGGCAATAGACTGTATTCTCCTGTCCTACAGTCATCCTCTCCCCTGAAATGGCTGATAACAGGGGGCAATAGACTGTATTCTCCTGTCCTACAGTCATCCTCTCCCCTGAAATAGCTGATAACAGGAAGCAATAGACTGTATTCTCCTGTCCTACAGTCATCCTCTCCCCTGAAATGGCTGATAACAGGGGGCAATAGACTGTATTCTCCTGTCCTACAGTCATCCTCTCCCCTGAAATGGCTGATAAGAGGGGGCAATAGATTGTATTCTCCTGTCCTACAGTCATCCTACTCCTGAAATGGCTGATAACAGGGAGCAATAGACTGTATTCTCCTGTCCTACAGTCATCCTCTCCCCTGAAATGGCTGATAACAGGGGGCAATAGATTGTATTCTCCTGTCCTACATTCATCCTCTCCCCTGAAATGGCTGATAACAGGGGGCAATAGATTGTATTCTCCTGTCCTACAGTCATCCTACTCCTGAAATGGCTGATAACAGGGAGCAATAGACTGTATTCTCCTGTCCTACAGTCATCCTCTCCCCTGAAATGGCTGATAACAGGGGGCAATAGATTGTATTCTCCTGTCCTACAGTCATCCTCTCCCCTGAAATGGCTGATAACAGGGAGCAATAGACTGTATTCTCCTGTCCTACAGTCATCCTCTCCCCTGAAATGTCTGATAACAGGGAGCAATAGACTGTATTCTCCTGTCCTACAGTCATCCTCTCCCCTGAAATGGCTGATAACAGGGGGCAATAGACTGTATTCTCCTGTCCTACAGTCATCCTCTCCTCTGAAATGGCTGATAACAGGGGCAATAGATTGTATTCTCCTGTCCTACAGTCATCCTCTCCCCTGAAATGGCTAATAACAGGGGGCAATAGACTGTATTCTCCTGTCCTACAGTCATCCTCTCCCCTGAAATGTCTGATAACAGGGAGCAATAGACTGTATTCTCCTGTCCTACAGTCATCCTCTCCCCTGAAATGGCTGATAACAGGGAGCAATAGACTGTATTCTCCTGTCCTACAGTCATCCTCTCCCCTGAAATGGCTGATAACAGGGGGCAATAGATTGTATTCTCCTGTCCTACAGTCATCCTCTCCCCTGAAATGTCTGATAACAGGGAGCGATTGACTGTATTCTCCTGTCCTACAGTCATCCTCCCCCCTGAAATGTCTGATAACAGGAGGCAATAGACTGTATTCTCCTGTCCTACAGTCATCCTCTCCCCTGAAATGGCTGATAACAGGGGGCAATAGACTGTATTCTCCTGTCCTACAGTCATCCTCTCCCCTGAAATGGCAGATAACAGGGGGCAATAGACTGTATTCTCCTGTCCTACAGTCATCCTCTGCCCTGAAATGGCTGATAACAGGGGGCAATAGACTGTATTCTCCTGTCCTACAGTCATCCTGTCCCCTGAAATGGCTGATAACAGGTAGCAATAGACTGTATTCTCCTGTCCTACAGTCATCCTCTCCCCTGAATGGCTGATAACAGGGAGCAATAGATTGTATTCTCCTGTCCTACAATCATCCTATCCCCTGAAATGGCTGATAACAGGGGGCAATAGACTGTATTCTCCTGTCCTACAGTCATCCTCTCCCCTGAAATGGCTGATAACAGGGAGCAATAGACTGTATTCTCCTGTCCTACAGTCATCCTCTCCCCTGAAATGGCTGATAACAGGGGGCAATAGACTGCATTCTCCTGTCCTACAGTCATCCTCTCCCCTGAAATGGCTGATAACAGGAGGCAATAGATTGTATTCTCCTGTCCTACAGTCATCCTCCCCCTGAAATGGCTGATAACAGGGGGCAATAGACTGTATTCTCCTGTCCTACAGTCATCCTCTCCCCTGAAATGGCTGATAACAGGAAGCAATAGACTGTATTCTCCTGTCCTACAGTCATCCTCTCCCCTGTAATGGCTGATAACAGGAGGCAATAGATTGTATTCTCCTGTCCTACAGTCATCCTCTCCCCTGAAATGGGTGATAACAGGGGGCAATAGACTGTATTCTCCTGTCCTACAGTCATCCTCTTCCCTGAAATGGCTGATAACAGGGGGCAATAGACTGTATTCTCCTGTCCTACAGTCATCCTCTTCCCTGAAATGGCTGATAACAGGGAGCAATAGACTGTATTCTCCTGTCCTACAGTCATCCTCTCCCCTGAAATGGCTGATAACAGGGGGCAATAGACTGTATTCTCCTGTCCTACAGTCATCCTCTCCCCTGAAATGGCTGATATCAGGGAGCAATAGACTATATTCTCCTGTCCTACAGTCATCCTCTCCCCTGAAATGGCTGATAACAGGGGGCAATAGACTGTATTCTCCTGTCCTACAGTCATCCTCTCCCCTGAAATGGCTGATAACAGGGGGCAATAGACTGTATTCTCCTGTCCTACAGTCATCCTCTCCCCTGAATTGGCTGATAACAGGGAGCAATAGACTGTATTCTCCTGTCCTACAGTCATCCTCTCCCCTGAAATGGCTGATAACAGGGGGCAATAGATTGTATTCTCCTGTCCTACAGTCATCCTCTCCCCTGAAATGTCTGATAACAGGGGGCAATAGATGGTATTCTCCTGTCCTACAGTCATCCTCTCCCCTGAAATGTCTGATAACAGGAGGCAATAGACTGTATTCTCCTGTCCTACAGTCATCCTCTCCCCTGAAATGGCTGATAACAGGGGGCAATAGATTGTATTCTCCTGTCCTACAGTCATCCTCTCCCCTGAAATGGCTGATAACAGGGGGCAATAGACTGTATTCTCCTGTCCTACAGTCATCCTCT
This sequence comes from Bufo bufo, assembly GCF_905171765.1. Classification (NCBI taxonomy): domain Eukaryota; kingdom Metazoa; phylum Chordata; class Amphibia; order Anura; family Bufonidae; genus Bufo; species Bufo bufo. The sequence continues at coordinate 4,454 of NW_024400569.1, read as the reverse complement.
CCCCTGAAATGGCTGATAACAGGGGGCAATAGACTGTATTCTCCTGTCCTACAGTCATCCTCTCCCCTGAAATGGCTGATAACAGGGAGCAATAGACTGTATTCTCCTGTCCTACAGTCATCCTCTCCCCTGAAATGGCTGATAACAGGGGGCAATAGATTGTATTCTCCTGTCCTACAGTCATCCTACTCCTGAAATGGCTGATAACAGGGAGCAATAGACTGTATTCTCCTGTCCTACAGTCATCCTCTCCCCTGAAATGGCTGATAACAGGGGGCAATAGATTGTATTCTCCTGTCCTACAGTCATCCTCTCCCCTGAAATGTCTGATAACAGGGAGCAATAGACTGTATTCTCCTGTCCTACAGTCATCCTCTCCCCTGAAATGTCTGATAACAGGAGGCAATAGACTGTATTCTCCTGTCCTACAGTCATCCTCTCCCCTGAAATGGCTGATAACAGGGGGCAATAGATTGTATTCTCCTGTCCTACAGTCATCCTCTCCCCTGAAATGGCTGATAACAGGGGGCAATAGACTGTATTCTCCTGTCCTACAGTCATCCTCTCCCCTGAAATGGCTGATAACAGGGGGCAATAGACTGTATTCTCCTGTCCTACAGTCATCCTCTCCCCTGAAATGGCTGATAACAGGGGGCAATAGACTGTATTCTCCTGTCCTACAGTCATCCTCTCCCCTGAAATAGCTGATAACAGGAAGCAATAGACTGTATTCTCCTGTCCTACAGTCATCCTCTCCCCTGAAATGGCTGATAACAGGGGGCAATAGACTGTATTCTCCTGTCCTACAGTCATCCTCTCCCCTGAAATGGCTGATAAGAGGGGGCAATAGATTGTATTCTCCTGTCCTACAGTCATCCTACTCCTTAAATGGCTGATAACAGGGAGCAATAGACTGTATTCTCCTGTCCTACAGTCATCCTCTCCCCTGAAATGGCTGATAACAGGGGGCAATAGATTGTATTCTCCTGTCCTACATTCATCCTCTCCCCTGAAATGGCTGATAACAGGGGGCAATAGATTGTATTCTCCTGTCCTACAGTCATCCTACTCCTGAAATGGCTGATAACAGGGAGCAATAGACTGTATTCTCCTGTCCTACATTCATCCTCTCCCCTGAAATGGCTGATAACAGGGGGCAATAGATTGTATTCTCCTGTCCTACAGTCATCCTCTCCCCTGAAATGGCTGATAACAGGGAGCAATAGACTGTATTCTCCTGTCCTACAGTCATCCTCTCCCCTGAAATGTCTGATAACAGGGAGCAATAGACTGTATTCTCCTGTCCTACAGTCATCCTCTCCCCTGAAATGGCTGATAACAGGGGGCAATAGACTGTATTCTCCTGTCCTACAGTCATCCTCTCCTCTGAAATGGCTGATAACAGGGGCAATAGATTGTATTCTCCTGTCCTACAGTCATCCTCTCCCCTGAAATGGCTGATAACAGGGGGCAATAGACTGTATTCTCCTGTCCTACAGTCATCCTCTCCCCTGAAATGTCTGATAACAGGGAGCAATAGACTGTATTCTCCTGTCCTACAGTCATCCTCTCCCCTGAAATGGCTGATAACAGGGAGCAATAGACTGTATTCTCCTGTCCTACAGTCATCCTCTCCCCTGAAATGTCTGATAACAGGGAGCAATAGACTGTATTCTCCTGTCCTACAGTCATCCTCTCCCCTGAAATGGCTGATAACAGGGGGCAATAGATTGTATTCTCCTGTCCTACAGTCATCCTCTCCCCTGAAATGGCTGATAACAGGGAGCAATAGATTGTATTCTCCTGTCCTACAGTCATCCTCTCATCTGAAATGGCTGATAACAGGAGGCAATAGACTGTATTCTCCTGTCCTACAGTCATCCTCTCCAGTGGCTGATAACAGGGAGCAATAGATTGTATTCCCCTGTCCTACAGTAATCCTCTCTATTGAAATGGCTGATAACAGGGGCAATAGACTGTATTCTCCTGTCCTACAGTCATCCTTTCGCCTGACATGGCTGATAACAGGGGGCAATAGACTGTATTCTCCTGTCCTACAGTCATCCTCTCCCCTGAAATGTCTGATAACAGGAGGCAATAGACTGCATTCTCCTGTCCTACAGTCATCCTCTCCTCTGAAATGGCTGATAACAGGGGGCAATTGACTGTATTCTCCTGTCCTACAGTCATCCTCTCCCCTGAAATGGCTGATAACAAGTAGCAATAGACTGTATTCTCCTGTCCTACAGTCATCCTCTCCCCTGAAATGGCTGATAACAGGGGGCAATTGACTGTATTCTCCTGTCCTACAGTCATCCTCTCCCCTGAAATGGCTGATAACAGTGAGCAATAGACTGTATTCTCCTGTCCTACAGTCATCCTCTCCCCTGAAATGGCTGATAACAGGGGGCAATAGACTGTATTCTCCTGTCCTACAGTCATCCTCTCCCCTGAAATGGCTGATAACAGGAGGCAATAGATTGTATTCTCCTGTCCTACAGTCATCCTCTCCCCTGAAATGGCTGATAACAGGGAGCAATAGACTGTATTCTCCTGTCCTACAGTCATCCTCTCCCCTGAAATGGCTGATAACAGGGGGCAATAGACTGTATTCCCCTGTCCTACAGTCATCCTCTCCCCTGAAATGGCTGATAACAGGGAGCAATAGACTGTATTCTCCTGTCCTACAATCATCCTCTCCCCTGAAATGGCTGATAACAGGGGGCAATAGACTGTATTCTCCTGTCCTACAGTCATCCTCTCCCCTGAAATGGCTGATAACAGGGGCAATAGATTGTATTCTCCTGTCCTACAGTCATCCTCTCCTCTGAAATGTCTGATAACAGGGGGCAATAGACTGTATTCTCCTGTCCTACAGTCATCCTCTCCCCTGAAATGGCTGATAACAGGGGACAATAGACTGTATTCTCCTGTCCTACAGTCATCCTCTCCCCTGAAATGGCTGATAACAGGGGGCAATAGACTGTATTCTCCTGTCCTACAGTCATCCTCTTCCCTGGAATGGCTGATAACAGGGGGCAATAGACTGTATTCTCCTGTCCTACAATCATCCTCTCCCCTGAAATGGCTGATAACAGGGGGCAATAGACTGTATTCTCCTGTCCTACAATCATCCTCTCCTCTGAAATGGCTGATAACAGGGAGCAATAGATTGTATTCTCCTGTCCTACAGTCATCCTCTCCCCTGAAATGGCTGATAACAGGGAGCAATAGACTGTATTCTCCTGTCCTACAGTCATCCTCTCCCCTGTAATGGCTGATAACAGGAGGCAATAGATTGTATTCTCCTGTCCTACAGTCATCCTCTCCCCTGAAATGGCTAATAACAGGGGGCAATAGACTGTATTCTCCTGTCCTACAATAATCCTCTTCCCTGAAATGGCTGATAACAGGGGGCAATAGACTGTATTCTCCTGTCCTACAGTCATCCTCTTCCCTGAAATGGCTGATAACAGGGAGCAATAGACTGTATTCTCCTGTCCTACAGTCATCCTCTCCCCTGAAATGGCTGATAACAGGGGGCAATAGACTGTATTCTCCTGTCCTACAGTCATCCTCTCCCCTGAAATGGCTGATAACAGTGGGCAATAGATTGTATTCTCCTGTCCTACAGTCATCCTCTCCCCTGAAATGGCTGATAACAGGAAGCAATAGACTGTATTCTCCTGTCCTACAGTCATCCTCTCCCCTGAAATTTCTGATAACAGGGAGCAATAGACTGTATTCTCCTGTCCTACAGTCATCCTCTCCCCTGAAATGGCTGATAACAGGAAGCAATAGACTGTATTCTCCTGTCCTACAGTCATCCTCTCCCCTGAAATGGCTGATAACAAGGGGCAATAGACTGTATTTTCCTGTCCTACAGTCACCCTCTCCCCTGAAATGGCTGATAACAGGGGGCAATAGATTGTATTCTCCTGTCCTACAGTCATCCTCTCCCCTGAAATGGCTGATAACAGGGGGCAATAGACTGTATTCTCCTGTCCTACAGTCATCCTCTCCCCTGAAATGTCTGATAACAGGGAGCAATAGACTGTATTCTCCTGTCCTACAGTCATCCTCTCCCCTGAAATGGCTGATAACAGGGGGCAATAGATTGTATTCTCCTGTCCTACAGTCATCCTCTCCCCTGAAATGTCTGATAACAGGGAGCAATAGACTGTATTCTCCTGTCCTACAGTCATCCTCCCCCCTGAAATGTCTGATAACAGGAGGCAATAGACTGTATTCTCCTGTCCTACAGTCATCCTCTCCCCTGAAATGGCTGATAACAGGGGGCAATAGACTGCATTCTCCTGTCCTACAGTCATCCTCTCCTCTGAAATGGCTGATAACAGGGGGCAATTGACTGTATTCTCCTGTCCTACAGTCATCCTCTCCCCTGAAATGGCTGATAACAAGTAGCAATAGACTGTATTCTCCTGTCCTACAGT
>NW_024400568.1:0-26620 GCF_905171765.1 Bufo bufo | reverse complement strand
AAGTTTATGAAGACATTTTGCAGGAGAACTTAAGGCCATCTGTCCACCAGCTGAAGCTCAACAGAAGATGGTGTTGCAACAGGACAACGACCCAAAGCATAGAAGTAAATCAACAACAGAATGGCTTACACAGAAGAAAATACGCCTTCTGGAGTGGCCCAGTCAGAGTCCTGACCTCAACCTGATTGAGATGCTGTGGCATGACCTCAAGAAAGTGATTCACACCAGACATCCCAAGAATATTGCTGAACTGAAACAGTTCTGTAAAGAGGAATGGTCAAGAATTACTCCTGACCGTTGTGCACATCTGATCTGCAACTACAGAAACGTTTGCTTGAAATTATTGCTGCCAAAGGGGGTTCAACCAGTTGTTAAATCCAAGGGTTCACATACTTTTTCCACCTGCACTGTGAATGTTTACATGGTGTGTTCAATAAAAACATGGTAACATTTAATTCTTTGTGTGTTATTAGTTTAAGCAGACTGTGATTGTCTATTGTTGTGACTTAGATGAAGATCAGATCACATTTTATGACCAATTTGTGCAGAATCCATATCATTCCAAAGGGTTCACATACTTTTTATTGCAACTGTATTTCATGTACTGTCATATTATAAGGAGAAATATTACTACTAGGGGGTATTATGCGGAGCTTTGCTACTACTGGAGGGCTATGAGCAGGGCTTTTTTTTCAGAGAAAAGGTGGTGGAACTCACCCCCCCTTTCCCTGCCACGCCCCTACCCACCCCTAGGACCGCCCCCTAAAACCGCCCCTTTAGAGAACAGGGATGCAAGTAAAATTGCCAGAGACGGTTGTGACAGCCAGGCTGCCAGTGCCCGCGGCCGCCCCCGCCCTAGTGCACACATGGGCAGCGCAGCCTGGCCTGGCCCCTTCCTTCCCTCCCAGTATAAAATGCCCCTATACAGAGCCCCCATATAAAATACCCCTTCTTTTTAGCCTCTGTAGATGTCCCTATAGTGCCACCCAATAATGTGCCAGTAATAAGTGCCCCAATAGATGCCCCCCAATCATGTACCAGTAAGATAGCCCCCCTTATGTGCCAGCAGCCCCCCTTATGTCTGTTCCAGCCCAGCAGCCCCCCTTATGTCTGTGCCAGCAGCCCCCCTTATGTCTGTGCCAGCAGCCCCCCTTATGTGCCAGTAGCCAGTAGCCCCCCTTATGTGCCAGCAGCCCCCCTTATGTCTGCGCCAGCAGCCCCCTTATGTGCCAGTAGCCCCCCTTATGTGCCAGCAGCCCCCCTTATGTCTGTGCCAGAAGCCCCCCTTATGTCTGTGCCAGAAGCCCCCCTTATGTGCCAGTAGCCAGTAGCCCCCCTTATGTGCCAGCAGCCCCCCTTATGTGCCAGTAGCCAGTATCTCCCCTTATGTGCCAGCAGCCCCCCTTATGTCTGTGCCAGCCCAGCAGCCCCCCTTATGTCTGTGCCAGCCCAGCAGCCCCCCTTATGTGCCAGGATTGTCATTTTTGCATATAAAAAAAAAACAAAAAAACTTATACTTACCTCCTCCAAGATGTGATGCAGGCCTCTTCCGGCCTGTGTCCCTCGCTGGCTCAGGCGGCGCGATGACATCATCGCGCCGCCTGCACCGGCCTCTGATAGGCTGCCGGCCTAGTGCTGGCAGCCTATCATCAGAGGAACAGGGAGGGGACACACCTCTCCCTGCCCTGCCACATTACAGACATTTGTATTGCCGTCCTGAGGACGGCAATACAGATGAGAGGACTTTGGAGATGAGTGAGCGCTTCCACAATAGAAGCGCAGCGCTCATCTCCTGCTGTGCCCTGCCGGCGCCCCCCTTCTGACAGCGCCCCGGGTGGCTCGAGTCGGCAGAAAATAGGTGGCGGAACGCCGTTCCGGCGCGTTACGCCAGAAAAAAAGGCCTGGCTATGAGGAACATGATTACTAGTATGGGCACTATAGGTGCATTATTACTACTAAGTGTGCTATGGCAGAGAATTATTTCTTAACAAAATTATTTTGGGGGATATTATCTTTATACTATTAGTGTCTGGGCGCAGTTGATTTTTTAGAGCACTGTGTGCCAATAATTGTTGAAGGGGGCACTATCTGTGTGGTAGTAGTATTTCCAGGGGGACTGTTTCTGCAGTATAGTATTGGGGGTGGCAGGAAAGGGTGTTAAGAAGATGTGAAGATGATGGAAATGTGGGAAACTAATGTCTGTTTGTCAATGTCTGCAGAGACGGGAGATGGCTTAAAAATTATCATGGCGGTCTGGTCTGAATGGAGAAGATGAGGAAAGAGAACGTCTACAACAAAGGTGACATCACTGGATGTAAGAGGTATGTGGCCTATGTAGGAGAGGAGATGCTCCGGCTCCTCCCCCTCCCATTTGCAGAAGGGGCAGCAGGCCACGGGCGGGTGGCAGATGGTGGGGGGAACCACAAGCCCTGAGCAGGATCTGGGGAGGAAGGAGAGCGGAGGAGCTTCCTGGCTGTAGCCTGTTGTTTATTGTATAATGTGAAGCAGGCAGTGCAGCCAGGACAGGCCCTCCTCTCTCCGCATGATGTGTAGAGACAGGCCTCAGCAATAGAATTTCAGCTGTACAGTGTTTTTTGGGAGTGGCCTATTATATGTAGGAGGGGCTTTTTAATAATGGGCGGGGCTAAAAAAAAACAACTCCTACAGGGCTTTAGAAATGGCCAGGCGCGCCGCATTTTAAATATGAAGGGGGGCTTTGAAAAATGGTTGGGCAAAAGAATTGGCACAGCGCGCAACACGTGCCACATTTTTTGCCTTTCAGACCCCCCTAGACAAAATTCCTGGGTGCTCCTCTGATAGGAGGGAATTATAGATCCGCATTATTTCTACTAAGAGCACTGTGGGGGCCTTATTACTACTGAGGGGTCTGTAGAGAGATTTATTGCCACTGGGGAACAATAGGGGGGCCTTATTTCTACTGGGGGCTCTGTAAGGGCATTATTAATACGGGAGGGCTCGTCTACTAATGGGGGCACTCTTGGGGAGTGTTATCACAGATGGGGGCACTGTAGGGGGCAGTATTACTAATGAGGGAATTCTAGAAGGGAATTACTATTGGTGGGGACTATGAGGAGCACTATTACTATGGGGGGCACTATTTTCTCTTTAGGATAGTATTTGGGGGTATTGGGGAGCACAGCGAGCAGCCAAAGTGAGGACACTAAGATGTCTGTGTGTCACACTCTGCAGAGACAAGGCAGCTGAGATAAGTTATACGGACCAAATGGAGAAGATGATGACAGAGAAGATCCATATCGGGGGAGACGTCACCTGGAGGCATTGGATGTGACAGGTATGTGCTGCTGTATAGCAAGTACAGCAAAATACTGTGTGTGGGAGGAGGGGGGGGAGACTTAGAGAAATGGGCCATATTTATTGAGGGTTGGGCCCCAGATCGTTTGAGACCCTAGCAACGCCCCTCCCACAGTGTAAACTTATATTTTATCCTTTAATTGTGGTAGTGGGGTTTCTGTGAATTTATGTAGAGCACATGTAAAGCTGCATTTACACTGTTTGAGGAACAGGGCAGTAGGATAATAAAAATAGTGATCTGGACTCATCTGCAGTACTACTCATGTGTTACTGTAGATAATGGTCCAAAATCGGGGTGACCAATTCCCTTTAAGAAGGATGCACCATATCTCTCTCATGGCCAACCCTTGCTACTAAGTGTAGATGTCATGGTTGTTGGGCAACTCTGGGTCCAGAGCTCAGTTTATAAAACCAGCATATGCTTCACCTTTAAAACTAGCATATCCTTTATTGTCAATGCCGGCCATGCTGCCACTATACTTACCAACATATTAAAAGTACAATTTGGGGCATTCAGACCCTGCCACTCAGACTTCCCAGGAATGCCCCAAAATGGCCTGGTTTACTGGATTGTCCTTGGAAAATCCAATTCAAGGATTTGTAGCATGCAAACCACCCCCTTTTTTGACCCGTCTCCATCATGTTGTTTCCTCCCAGTTTTCTAAACCTTCATTGTATTCTCATTTTATTTCAGAAGTCAATTAAAAAGGTTGAGTAAAGAAAATATTTCTGTGCTAGGCTCTTTAATGTCTACATTTTTCCAGAAGACACAGAACAATGGCTTAATCACAAAAAAATGATTGTTTATCAGCCAGCTGTACAAACATGCTCAAATGTCTGCAAATGTGAAAATTATAGAGGAAGTAAATCATCTCTCCTCCTTAGAATAATCAAGGGAGCAGTAGATGGTGTTGGAAGAATACTCTGTTCTTCTTGAAGGCTTCATCGTTAAGGATTGATAAGTGGCTTCTTTATAGGCCCAGTCGCTATGGTTACGGCGGTTCCCTTAAGCCTGTGGTCTGTGTTGCCTGGATTGTTTATTGAACGTGTTATTACTGGTAAGTAGGACTAAAAGGAACATTCCAATTATGTGGAAGTAATGAGGATGTGGCCAGAAGGAATACAACATTGCAATATGCACACCACAGTTATGTTCCAATATCCATCACGGCCATCTTCGCTGAGACTAATAAATATTAGTTACCGTACGTAGGCCTATGAAATCCAAAAAATATTAGTGAATAGATTTGCTCTGCAAATAATTTGGAAAAATTCCTTGTTGACTCTTTGAAACCTCTAACAATAAATCAATAAACAGCTGCATACCCTTAAACCGTAAAGAGGTACGGCATGGAACGCTGGAATGAAAGTCATACGTTACCCAGTTTTTGGCATTTTTTGTAGCTTCAAAGTCACCTAGGCCTCCATAAAGGTAAGTCTTTCAGCAGAGAAATTTGCAACAAATCCTTGGAAAAAAAACACTGCATGTGGATTTGGCACAGATGTTGTATCACATTTGCCACAGATTTTACTCTATGTATTGCAAAGTGAAATCCATGGTAGAAATCCATACTTACCGACAGCATAGTTGTTAAATTTAGGGACACACAACTGGGAACACCCAATTATAGGCAGGGCTTTCAAAGCCCCACCCTTTTTTGGTCCAGGACAGCTCTAATTTGCTGGGACTGAAAATTAGGGACCTGCAAATTCAGGACTCTTGGCAACTATGACATGCTGCAGATTTAAAATCCATGCTGCAGGTCAGCTTATGCAGTCGATTTTTTTCTGTACCGTTTCAATGAGATTTGGTGAGGAGAGGTAAGAGGTAAGCATACAACACTAGCCTATTTATCGCTGCCTGCCATAGAAAGGAAGCAGTGGTAACTGGACTTTAAATCCAGGCACTGTTAAAAGATGGCAGCTGGTGGTATTGTGTAATACCAGGTGCATGATCTAGCTGTCATCATCAGCTTGGTCATTTGGAAGGACCAGGAACTAAAAAAAAAGCCCCTCTATCTTTTTACAGAGTGTTCTTCTAGGCAGGAGTGGGATTCAAAATGTTAACGGGCTCTCTACTTAGCTGACAGACACCAAATATATCTTTAATGACAAAATAATTACAATATTTCAGATACATCTTATACTGATATATACTAATTTTCTATGTGCCAAGACCATTGCTGCTAGAACTAAGCTCAGTACATATATAACATACCAGAGCTAAGTTCAGTACATATACACTGAAGAGCAAAAGGGTAACAATGTTTTGAACTTTTAACTTTCATATCTCACCATCAACTACAGCTTCAAATGTGAGACTACCATCATTTTATAGACAATCATTTTGACTATCTCATACATAAATTTGACTTTCAACTATTTAGCATATGATTAGTTATGCAGATTCTTGTCATTTAACTGCATTGTTACCCTTTTGCTCCTAAAATTTTACATTTAAATTTTTATTATTTTTGTTAGTATTTTGTAAATCCACCTTTGGCTTTCAACACTACTGGTCGACAAACTTGGGTATGAATATAGCTTTTTCTTCAACTGCACCCACAGGTGTTCATTTGGGTTGAGGTCTGGTGAGCCAATCCAGCACCTCTACTTCACTGTAATTGAACCATTTCTTCGCCAATATCAACGTATCCTTTGGGTCATTGTTCTACTGGAACTCTATGTCGTCCTTTTCATAGCCATAGTACTTGAGTGTACGAAGTAACTTGTCTGTAGGATACTCATATACAGCTCAGCATAAAGACCACCATCGATCCTGGTCAAGCATTCAAAGCCTTTGGCTGTGAAATAACCCCATATCATCAGGCTTCCGCCACCAATTTCTCAATCCGTTAGCCCCCTTTTCTCTTGTTTCTTCCACACACATTTTCACCTATCAGAGCCCAGTCTATTGACTTTTCTCTTATCGTTCCAAATCACCCATTTCCAATCTTCTACTGTCCACTGTTCATACCGAAGTCCACTGTAATGACGATATTGAAGTCGAGGCATCTTCACCTTTTTTCAGGCCACCATTCCATACTTGTGTAATACACGTCGCACTCGCACAGTGCTTGCATGGACATCTGTGATCTTACTATTATGAAGCATACAAGCCACCTCCAATGCCGTGTTTGTCGCGCCAGAACTGATAGACCTTGTGATGAGCCGACTTGTTGATTCTGATATTTTGCCTGGTTGTCCACCGCTTGGCTTTGGAATGGAGGACGAGTTCATTTCATATTCTTTCAACTGTCAGTGGTACTCACATGAGGCAGTTTGGCAATTATCTTCACCGAGATACTGCTATCAATTAGCTGGATGATCCTGTTTCTCTTTTTATGGGAAATCTTCTTCATGGCTGCTCCTGGATCCAAACCAGTGAGCTGTTATGAAATGTGAGAACAGGTTGTAATGTGTAGTATACAAGAAGAAAAAGATTGTTCCACCACCAGGAGCAAAACAGTAACAATGCAGTTATATGACAACAATTTGTATAACTAATCATATGCTAGATAGTTGCAAGTACAATTTATGTATGAGATAACCAAGATGACTGCCTATAAAATGATGGTAGTCTCAAGCTATAGTGGATGGTAAAATATAGAACCTAAAAGTCAAAAGTTCAAACATTGTACCCTTTTGTTTGTCAGTGTATAATGTACTAAAACTATGCTTAGTACATATGTAACATACAAGAACTAAGCTAAGTACATACAGTATATAACATACCTGAACTAAGCTCAGTACATACAGTCAGGTCCATAAATATTGGGACATCGACACAATTCTAACATTTTTGGCTCTAAACACCACCACAATGATTTTAAAATGAAACAAACAAGATGTGCTTTAACTGCAGACTGTCAGCTTTAATTTGAGGGTATTTACATCCAAATAAGGTGAACAGTGTAGGAATTACAACAGTTTGCATATGTGCCTCCCACTTAAGGGACCAAAAGTAATGGGACAGAATAATAATCATAAATCAAATTTTCACTTTTTAATACTTGGTTGCAAATCCTTTGCAGTCAATTACAGTCTGAAGTCTGGAATGGATAGACATCACCAGACGCTGGGTTTCATCCCTGGTGATGCTCTGCCAGGCCTCTACTGCAACTGTCTTCAGTTCCTGCTTGTTCTTAAAATGCATGCTCAATCGGATTCAGGTCAGGTGATTGACTTGGCCATTGCATAACATTACACTTCTTTCCCTTAAAAAACTCTTTGGTTTGCTTTTGCAGTATGCTTTGGGGTCATTGTCCATCCTGCACTGTGAAGTGCCGTCTAATGAGTTCTGAAGCATTTGGCTGAATATGAGCAGATTATATTGCCCGAAACACTTCAGAATTCATCCTGCTGCTTTTGTCAGCAGTCACATCATCAATAAATACAAGAGAACCAGTTCCATTGCAGCCATACATGCCCACGCCATGACCCTAGCACCATGCTTCACTGATGAGGTGGGTATGCTTAGGATCATGAGCAGTTCATTTCCTTCTCCATACTCTTCTCTTCCCATCACTCTGGTACAAGTTGATCTTGGTCTCATCTGTCCATAGGATGTTGTTCCAGAACTGTGAAGGCTTTTTTAGATGTCGTTTGGGCAAACTCTAATCTGACCTTCCTGTTTTTGAGGCTCACCAATGGTTTACATCTTGTGGTGAACCCTCTGTATTCACTCTGGTGAAGTCTTCTCTTGATTGTCGACTTTGACACACATACACCTACTTCCTGGAGAGTGTTCTTGATCTGGACAACTGTTGTGAAGGGTGTTTTCTTCACCAGGGAAAGAATTCTTCCATCATCCACCACAGTTGTTTGGTCTTCCGGTCTTTTGGTGTTGCTGGAGCTCACCGGTGCGTTCCTTCTTTTTAAGAATGTTCCAAACAGGTGTTTTGGGCCACACCTAATGTTTTTGCTATCTCTCTGATGGGTTTGTTTTGTTTTTTTCAGCCTAATGATTGCTTGCTTCACCGATAGTGACAGCTCTTTGGATCTCTTCTTGAGAGTTCACAGCAACAGATTCCAAATGCAAATAGCACACTTGAAATGAACTCTGGACCTTTTATCTGCTCATTGTAATTGGGATAATGAGGGAATAACACACACCTGGCCATGGAACAGCTGAGAAGCCAATTGTCCCATTACTTTTGGTTCCTTAACAAGTGGGAGGCACATATGCAAACTGTTGTAATTCCTACACCGTTCACCTTATTTGGATGTAAATACCCTCAAATTAAAGCTGACAGTCTTCTGTTAAAGCACATCTTGTTCGTTTAATTTCAAATCCATTGTGGCAGTGTATAGAGTAAAAAATGTTAGAATTGTGTCTATGTCCCAATATTTATGGACCTGACTGTACATAGAAGATACCAAAACTGGTAGATCTAGTTGATGTAGATCTGCTGTGCCGCTTGAACAAATTTGGCTTAGGCTAATCCTAAGGGTATTATCTAAGTAGCCCCCTGGTCTTAACTAGGCCACTGACCACCAGGCTGTTACCTCTTGGAGTAATCTTTGGCATTCAGTTATGCATTCCGTCATGGAATTGCATTATAGTCCATGGTAACGGAATCCATAATGCAATTCAGCACATTTCTGAACTCAAACTTACAAAACTGAAGTTCGCTTCATCACTAAATATATGTAATTCTTTATTGAAGGGCAATCCAAGCTACAAATATAACATTTCGGTCCCTATTTCTAGGTCCACCAGTTCCATTACAAATAAGTCAACTGAGATTTCAGGTTACTGAACAAATATTTGGGTCTTGCGTATAAAATGTTATGGTGTTTATGGTTGAATTAATTTTCCAAAAATTTTATATATAAAAACTATGATGGAATAGCAACTTTGCCCACCTCACTCTTCCCAAAAAATTGCATAAAAAGTGATAAGAAAAAAATCATATATACCCAAAGAAGTACCAATCAAACTGGTCATCTCATCACATGATCTACCCCGTAAGGTGAATGCCATAAAAAATAAAATAAAAACTGTGCCAAAAAGCCATCTTTTGTGACCTTACATCAAAAAAAGTGCAATTCCAAGTGATCAAAAATTCCAGAATAGACTAAAATAGTATGAATCAAACCGTCACCTCATACTGCAAAAAATGAGCCCCTACGTGAGACAATCGCCCAAAAAATAAAAAATAAATATGGCTTCAGAAAATGGAGACACAAAAACATGATTTTTTTTTTAATGCTTTTACTATGTAAAACCAAAATGAAATAAAAAATTGACATATTAGGTATCGTCGCATCCGTAACAACCTGCTCTATAAAAATATCACATGATCTACCCCTAAGGTAAATGCCATAAAAATAAAATAAAAACTGTGCCAAAAAAGCTATCTTTTGTCACCTTACATACAAAAAGCGTAATGCCAAGTGGTCAAATTCCAATATATATATAAAAGTGATCATAAAAGTCATATGTACCCCAAAGTAGTGGCCAATCAAACCGTCACCTCATCACATGATCTACCCCCTAAGGTGAATGCCGTAAAAAAAAACCAAAAAAAAAAACTGTGCCAAAAAAGCCATCTTTTGAGACCTTACATCAAAAAAAGCATAATGCCAAGTGATCAAAAATTCAAGAATAGACCAAAATAGTACCAATCAAATTGTCACCTCATTCAGCAAAAAATGAGCCCCTACATGAGACAATCGCAACATTTTTTTTTAAAAATATGTCTTTCCGTAAATAGAGGACACAAAACTTGATTCTTTTCAAAAATGCGTTTATGTAAACTGAAACAAAACAATACACATATTAGGTATCGCCACGTTTATAACAACCTGCACTATAAAAATAGCACATGATCTAACCTGTCAGGTGAACATCGTGAAAAATCTGAAAATATAAACTGTGCCAGAATAGCCATATTTTGGTTACCTTGCCTCATATGTATCGCAAAATAGTACCAATAAAACTGTCACCTTATCCCATGGTTTCCAAAATGGGTTCATTTTTTTGGGAGTTTTCTACTGTAGGGGTGCATCAGAGGGGCTTCAAATGTGACATGGTGCATAAAATCCAGCCAGCAAATCTGTCCTCCAAGAACCATATGGCGCTCCTTTCCTTCTGAGTGCTGCCGTGTGTCCATACAGCAGTTTATGACTAGTGATGAGCAGCAGGGGCAATATTCAAATTTGCGATATTTTCGCGAATATTTGGGCGAATATTCGTCATATATTGAATTCGCAATTATTTTCTTGATTGCGAAAATCGGCAATGTAATATGCGCATATTGCGTGCGCAATACAGGCATGGTTCACTATTGCTACATTTTTAAAGCTGTAGAAGTTTCCTGAGACTGGAGAAAATGGTTGGCATGGCAGAACATCACAATAGCTTATGCAGATAGATGCTCCAATATATTCGCGATTGCGCAAATCGGCAATTTTTTTTATATATTTTTTTATTTACATCTTTATTACAATACAAAACAAGTACCAAGAAAAAAAAATCAACTTTTTTATAAGTTATCACCATTTTTCCCCTAACCCCACCCTGCAATGCGTCCACCCCCCAACCCCCCCTCGAGAAGAAATAGGGAGAAGGGAAGAGAGAAGAGAAAAAGGAGGAGAGAGAGAGAGAAGAGAAAAAAAATAAAAAAATTATATATTAATAAGTAAATAACTACATACAATCATATCAGAACTCCAGCCGTCCCATATCTTAATCCATTTCTCTAATCCACCTCTCTGCTATAAAGAATCTGTTCATAGTTTTTAACCTTATTAACTCAGGTTTATCCAATTATTTACCTCTGGGGGCATTGGCGTGCGAACCAGCTCCGACTGATCAGGAGTCTGGCCAATAGTAGTATTCTGCCTAATAAGATCTTTTTGAAATTTATGGCTACTCAATATCGAAAGATCGTTCAGTAAAAACATGTGCTCAAGAGGGATCCGGATTTTTAATTTGTGGGTGAGGAGATTATTAATACCATTCCAGTATGCTCCAAGTTCTGGGCATGCCCAGATCATATGCAGATAATCCGACACCGACAGTATCACATCGAGGACACTTTGAGGTATCTTTTAATCCAGACTTGTTTAACCAGATGGGGGTGACATATAATCTGTGATAAATAATAACTGTATTAGAACGTGATTAAAATTATGAGAAAGTACATCTGGGTAGTGTAACGGAACGCCTAGCACCCCGACCGGGTACCTCCGTTGATAGATGGTCCTAGTGCTTCCAGAGGACTCTAAGCACTCCACTTGACACGTCAGTCACTTCAGACCCCACAACCGCCGAAGCTTGGTGGAGGTCTCGCCGTCTCCTACCCTCCCTGGACCTACGACAAGGCTCCAGGTTCCAGTGGTGAACCTCTCCTAAATGCAGAGACAGAACAAGCTCTACAAGAGCTTATACTCAGGGGAGTATTATGATATTGCAATCCCCAAGAGTGTAGTTATCCCATCCCCCAAACATGAGCCAAGACTTCATAAAGGGGTAAAGCAGGAACTCTTTATGGTTTATTTTTCAGCCTTTTATGCAGGTCTCCTAGCAAGGGACACTCCCCCTGGGGCCCTTGTAAAAGACTGTGACAGTTTATATTTTAGCCAATCACATGCATTTACAGTATTGAAACCCTCCCAGCAATTGTACACAAAATCCCTTCCCTCTGTCTGTAACGCAATCAACAAAATACAATGAGCATTGTCTGAGGACGCAATTAACTAACACACTGGCATTGTCTGAGACGCAATCCACAAAATACAATTACCAAACGTAATGGGCTAACTTAATCACTACCAGACAGAAAACACACATTTTTCCCAACACACAGAAAACACCTCAAAACCCCACACATCCCCATAATGTATACATCCATGGATATCTTCAATCTGGGTGAACAACATATCCAAAAATCACCCAGATCCGAGCAGGGGTTCCCGAATTCCATGGAAGTCACATTTGGCTGGCCGCAAGCATGGCTTTCCTGCCCAAAACAGTTCCACAGATTTAAGCTGTGCGGCCGGTCTGTCTTCTCCTTCAAAGTTAGTATGGGCCATAATCCTGGGGCAGGAGGCTGGCAAACAGCCCCCTCCAAAACACTGTGGCGAGGTTGGTTTCGCCACACATCTCCCCCTCCCAGGGATGACTAACCAGATACCTGACCTCACGCCGGTCAGTACCTGTGTTAGTCTGGCAGTCCACCCACAACCCAATACTGGACCCTGTTGATTTTGGGCCTGACTCTGTTCTGTATGTCCCCAGCTGTTGAGTGGGCATCTGCTACTCCTTGCTTCCTTGTGGTTCTCTAGCTTGGACTGTAGGTACTTGGTGGGCAGAGGCCGACTGCGCTCTGCCCAGATTCCAGTTCTTCCGCTGGGGTAGCCAGTGGGGAGTCAGCCTCTGGACAAGAGTTAGGGGAGGGCAGAGGCTGACTGCGCTCTGCCCAGATGCCAGCTCTTCCGCTGGGGATAGCCTGTGGGAAGTCCGGCTCTGGAGAAGAGAGGATAGAGGAGGGCGGATGCCGACTGCGCTCTGCCCAGATGCCAGCTCTTCCGCTGGGATGGGGTCAGGGAATCCTGCCCCAGGACCTTGTAGCGATCAGCTGTGGAGAGGAGGGATCGTTTACCTCCTCTCCTCCTGGCATTCCTGCAGTGTTGGTGGGGGATCCGTACCGGCCGGCCAGCATCCCGGTAGGCCTGGTTCAGAGACTGCTTTCCCACCTGCACCATCGGAGTTAGGGGTGCTGTCCCCCGTGGTTGGGGAGAGAGACCGGTTGTCTCCGCTCCCTTCAAAGTACACTGCCGCTGGGGAGTGAGACCGACTGTCTCCACTACCCGTGATGGCTGGGTTGTTGCAGGGGTGAGGGACGGACCATCTCCTCCCCCTGAACTCCCAGTGGCAGTTGGGGATCTGGGGCCGACCTCCCCAGCCACCCTGTTGGGGCAGGTGAGTGACTAACGTCCCATCTCCACCAGCCAACTGGGGTTCCTCCAGGTACCAGTCTATGAAGTCCCCTACCTCTACAGTTGGTGAGGAAGTAGGGGATACCTCAGCTGTGACTTTCCAGGGGTAGGGCTGCAGTCTGGGCCTGGTATCCCAACTGTGTTGTATCTTGCACTGGGCTTGAATGGAGCGAAACAACGTTGATAACTTGCTCCAGCTCCCACTCCTTTGGACCAGAAAGGTCAGATCTGCCCTCACCCCACTAGTTGTAGGCCAATTGTGCAAGTCCCCCCTGTAGTCAGTAATGTCCCAAAATCTAGATTCTTCTGTGCTCCCAAAGTCAATGTCTTCAAAAGACTCCCACAATAACCCAGGGGCAATTATATTCCTCACCTTCGGGCTTGGCGTACTCCTCCATCCATGGAGACTGTCGAACTGTGTCCCACCATAGTGCTTGTAACGTCATCCAGCCAGGCTTCCTGCCATACCAGTGTCTCAAGCTCTGACACACCCACTCCGTCAATGGTTGCTCTCCCAGTAGAGGTAGTCGCAGCGCCAATCGCATTCGTAATCTCTGCTCCTCACTGGGAAGACTCCCACCCCTCCGACGCTGCACATCCTCCAGGGCCTGGTGCCATACGCCTTTCCGCTCGCATCCCTGTAATCCGGGTGATCTTCCTCATGGAATTCTGTGCAGGAACCGAACGGCATCCAATTTCTGTAGCCAGGGGCGCTGTACGTATACTAGCGTTGCCCTCAATTTTGTAAATCCATGAACGGTGTCTCCGAGCTGCTTCTCCACACACTAGGACGCCATCCCACTGCTTGCCACCAATGTAACGGAACGCCTAGCACCCCGACCGGGTACCGTCCGTTTGATGATGCTCCTAGTGCTTCCAGAGGACTCCAAGCACTCCACATGACACCGTCAGCACTGCAGACCCCACGAACCGCCGAAGCTTGGTGGAGGTCTCGCCGTCTCCTACCCACCCTGGACCTACGACAAGGCTCCAGTGTTCCAGTGGGTGAACCTCTCCTAAAGTGCAGAGACAGACAAGCTCTTACAAGAGCTTATACTCGGGGAGTATTATATATAGCAATCCCCAAGAGTTAGTTATCCCATCCCCCAAACATGAGCAAAGACTTCATAAAGTGGGTGAAGCAGGAGTCTCTTTAATGGTTATTTTTCAGCCTTTTATGCAGGTCTCCTAGCAAGGGACACTCCCCCTGGGGCCCTTGTAAAAAGACTGTGACAGTTTATATTTTAGCCAATCACATGCAATTACAGTATTGAAACCCTCCCAGCAATTGTACACAAAATCCCTTCCCTCTGTCTGTAACGCAATCAACAAAGATACAATGAGCATTGTCTGAGACGCAATTAACTAACACACTGCATTGTCCTGAGACGCAATCCACATAATACATTACCAAACGTAATGGGGGCTAACTTAATCACTACCAGACAGAAAACACAACATTTTTCCCAACACACAGAAAACACCTCAAAACCCCACACATCCCCATAATGTATACATCCATGGATATCTCTAATCTGGGTGAACAACATATCCAAAAATCACCCAGATCCGAGCAGGGGGTTCCCGAATTCCATGGAAGTCACATTTGCTGGCCGCAAGCATGGCTTTCCTGCCTAAAACAGTTCCACAGATTTAAGCTGTGCGGCCGGTCTGTCTTCTCCTTCAAAGTTAGTATGGGCCATAATCCTGGGGGCAGGAGGCTGGCAAACAGCCGCCTCCAAAACACTGTGGGCGAGGTGGGTTTCGCCACACATCTCCCCCTCCCAGGGATACTAACCAGATACCTGACCTCACGCCGGTCAGTACCTGTGTTAGTCTGGCAGTCCACCCACACCCATACTGGACCTGTTGAATTTTGGGGCCTGACTCTGTTCTGTATGTCCCCAGCTGTTGAGTGGCATCTGCTACTCCTTGCTTCCTTGTGGTTTCTCTAGCTTGGAGCTGTAGGTACTTGTGGGGCAGAGGCCGACTGCGCTCTGCCCAGATGCAGTTCTTCCGCTGGGGTAGCCAGTGGGGAGTCAGCCTCTGGACAAGAGGTTAGTGGAGGGCAGAGGCTGACTGCGCTCTGCCCAGATGGCCAGCTCTTCCGCTGGGATAGCCTGTGGGAAGTCCGTGCTCTGGAGAAGAGGATAGAGGAGGCAGATGCCGACTGCCTCTGCCCAGGATGCCAGCTCTTCCGCTTGGGATGGGGTCAGGGAATCCTGCCCCAGGACCTGTTGCGGGGATCAGCTGGTGGAGAGGAGGGATCGTTTACCTCCTCCTCCTGGCATTCCTGCAGTGTTGGTGGGGGATCCATACCGGCCGTCCAGCATCCCGGTAAGCCTGGTGCAGAGACTGCTTTCCCACCTGCACCATCGGAGTTAGGGGTGCTGTCCCCCTGTGGTTGGGGAGAGAGACCGGTTGTCTCCTCTCCCTTCAAAGTACACTGCCGCTGGGGAGTGAGACCGACTGTCTCCACTACCCGTGATGTTGGTTGTTGCAGGGGTGAGGGACGAACCATCTCCTCCCCCTGGACTCCCAGTGGCAGTTGGGGATCTGGGCCGACCTCCCCAGCCACCCTGTTGGGCAGGTGGAGTGA
Source organism: Bufo bufo (assembly GCF_905171765.1). NCBI lineage: Eukaryota > Metazoa > Chordata > Amphibia > Anura > Bufonidae > Bufo > Bufo bufo. The sequence continues at coordinate 10,740 of NW_024400568.1, read as the reverse complement.
CTACGGTCCCATCTCCACCTGCCAACTGGGGTTCCTCCCAGTACCAGTCTATGAAGTCCCCTACCTCCACAGTTGGTGAGGAAGTAGGGGATACCTCAGCTGTGACTTTCCAGGGGTAGGGCTGCAGGTCTGGGCCTGGTATCCAACTGTGTTGTATCTTGCACTGGGCTTGAATGGAGCGAAACAACTGGGGTTGATAATCTTGCTCCAGCTCCCACTCCCTTTGGACAGAAAGGTCAGATCTGCGCTCCACCACTAGTTGTAGGCCAATTGTGCAAGTCCCCCCCTGTAGTCAGTAAGGTCCCAAATCTAGATTGCTTCTGTGCTCCCAAAGTCAATGTCTTCAAAAGAGCTCCCACAATAACCCAGGGCAATTATATTCCTCACCTCGGGCTTGGCGTACTCCTCCATCCTGGAGACTGTCGTACTGGTGTCCCACCATAGTGCTTGGTAAGGCGTCATCCAGCCAGGCTTCCTGCCATACCAGTGGTCTCAAGCTCTGACACCCACTCCGTCAATGGTTGCTCTCCCAGTAGAGGAGTTTGCAGCGGCCAATCGCAATCGTAATCCTCTGCTCCTCACTGGGAAGACTCCCACCCCTGCCGACCTGCACATTCTGCAGGCCTGGTGCCATACACCTTTCCGCTCTTGCATCCCTGTAATCCGGGTGATCTTCCTCATGGAATTCTGTGCAGGAACCAACGCATCCATATTGCTGTAGCCAGGGGCGCTGTACGTATACTAGCGTTGCCCTCAATTTTGGTAAATCCACGAACTGTCTCCAGGCTGCTTCTCCTCACACTAAGCCCATCCCACTGCTTGCCACCAATGTAACGGAACGCCCTAGCACCGCCGACCGGTACCTCCGTTGATAGATGCTCCTAGTCTTCCAGAGGACTCCAAGCACTCCACTTGACACCGTCAGCACTGCAGACCCAACGAACCGCCGTGGCTTGGTGGAGGTCTCGCCGTCTCCTACCCACCCTGGACCTACGACAAGGCTCCAGGGCTCCCAGTGGGTGAACCCTCTCCTAAATGCAGAGACAGGAACAAGCTCTTACAAGAGCTTATACTCAGAGGAGTATTATGATATAGCAATCCCCAAGAGTGTAGTTATCCCATCCCCCCAAACATGATCAAAGACTTCATAAAGGGGTGAAGCAGGAGCTCTTGTATGGGTTATTTTTCAGGCCATTTAGGCAGGTCTCCTAGCAAGGGACACTCCCCCCTGGGGGCCCTTGTAAAAGACTGTGACAGTTTATATTTTTAGGGCCAATCACATGCATTTACAGTATTGAAACCCTCCCAGCAATTGTACACTAAATCCCCTCCCTCTGTCTGTAACGCAATCAACAAAATACAATGATCATTGTCTGAGACGCAATTAACTGAGACGCAATTAAACAAAATACAATTACCAAACGTAATGGGCTAACTTAATCACTGCCAGACAGACAAACACACATTTTTTCCCAACACACAGAAAACACCTCAAAACCCCACACAATCCCCATAATGTATACATCCATGGATATCTCTGATCTGGGTGAACAACATATCCAAAAATCACCCAGATCCGAGCAGGGGTTCCCGAATTCCATGGAAGTCACATTTGGCCGGCCGCAAGCATGCTTTCCTGCCCAAAACAGTTCCACAGAGTTTAAAGCTGTTGCGGCCGTCTGTCTTCTCCTTCAAAGTTAGTATGGGGCCATAATCCTGGGGCAGGAGGGCTGGCAAACAGCCCCCTCCAAAACACTGTGGCGAGGGTTGGGTTTCGCACAGTTAGTAAAAGATACTCCCCCACTCTACCATTTGTATGTTTGGGCAATCCATATCCCAGGGGCCCCTTGTCATGTGATCGTGTCTCAGAAAATTGTGACTTAATTAATAATTATATATATTTGAAATCTTCATTCTTATTGATATCTTCCCAAACCTCTCATTTAGCGGAGAAGATTTATCTATTTCTAACAGTGATATATCATTCAAACTAAAGAAGTGCCGACCGAGAGCTGAAAAATACCTAAAGCAAGATAGATTATTCTACGCTGTGTGATAAGTTCCACGAACGACTTAATTTCTCTTATTCTTAACAACCTGTGCCATATAAAGAATCCCATTCTTTTGCCAGAATTGATCCATTGCTATAAACCCTCTAGGGTCTGTAAGTGAATATTGGTGCCAGAGAGGCGTGAATATAAGTGATACCCTTTACCCCCAACCATCCTCTAGTAGTAGCCCACATTTTCGATAGTAATTTTGTAGGTCCCTTTATAAACCCCGATCCCTGTTAGTCAATAGCCCCAGATTCCAGAAGCGTAAATATATTATTATGCGTAGAGCTTCTTACTAGGCTACTTAGAAGTGTACAGTTTGGCCATTCATTACACATCCATAGCTGAGGCAGTAATAAAGTAGCCTTTGAAGGCATGGGGAGCATTTAAACCCCCATGCTCCAGACGGTTTATATAGATATTCCAGTTTAAGTCTCACTCGTTTTCTTCCCCAGAACTAAGTCATTAATTGTTCTTTCCATAAGTTTTAAAATATTTTATCCTCTATCCAAATAGGGTATATTCCCTAAGGAACTTAGAGGAATTGGGGTAGAATTACCATCTAGAAACCAGTGAAACTCGGTCAGCTCTAGATAAAGGAAGTCTCAGCCAATACCTATTATTTGCCCTAGTTTTTCGTATCAATGGGATCATGTTAAAATGTACAGAATTTTCAACCTTGGGAGAATAATCATACCCAAGTATTGAAAAGTATCGACAACATCTAGCTGAGTTATCAAGGGACTCCTTTTGGACACCGGGTCATTGGCATCAAAATTGTCTTTGACCAGTTTAGATCTAGGCCTGATACCTCACCAAATAGTTTAACCATACCGGGATAATTCTTGGGACAGTTATTTCTGTATTATCTACAAAAAAAGGACATCGTCCGCGGTATAGAGGAAATGCGATCTTCCACTCCTAATATTCCAAGATCCTTTAATTTGAGCATCCTGCCTAATAGCCAATAACCAGGGCTCAATATAAATATCAAATAGGAGTGGGGATAGTGGGACAGGTCCTGGCGAGTACCTCTGTTTAGATCAAAGTCTGCAGTAAGGCTCCCGTTGAGACTCAGCTTAGGGCTCTTTCACACTTGCGTTCTTGTCTTCCGGCATAGAGGTTCCGTCGTCGGGGCTCTATGCCGGAAGAATCCTGATCAGGATTATCCTAATGCATTCTGAATGGAGAGAATCAGGATGTCTTCAGTTCCGGAACGGAACGTTTTTTGGCCGGAGAAAATACCGCAGCATGCTGCGCTTTTTGCTCCGGCCAAAAATCCGGAACACTTGCCGCAAGGCCGGATCCGGAATTAATGCCCATTGAAAGGCATTGATCCGGATCCGGCCTTAAGCTAAACGTCATTTCGGCGCATTGCCGGAGCCGACATTTAGCTTTTTCAGAGTGGTTACCATGGCTGCCGGGACGCTAAAGTCCTGGCAGCCATGGTAAAGTGTAGCGGGGAGCGGGGGAGCAGTATACTGACCGTCCGTGCGGCTCCCCGGGCGCTCCAGAGTGACGTCAGGGCGCCCCAAGCGCATGGATTATGTGATCACATGGATCACGTCATCCATGCGCATGGGGCGCTCTGACGTCATTCTGGAGCGCCCCGGGAGCCGCACGGACTGTAAGTATACCGCTCCCCCGCTCCCCGCTCCTACTATGGCCAACCAGGACTTAATAGCGTCCTGGGTGCCATAGTAACACTGAACGCATTTTGGAAGACAGTTCCGTCTTCAAATGCTTTCAGTACACTTGCGTTTTTTCCGGATCCGGGAGTGTAATTCCGGCAAGTGGAGTACACGCCGGATCCGGACAACGCAAGTGTGAAAGAGGCCTTAGCCGTATGGGGGATCTATTCAGTGTTTTAAATCATATTTATAAATCTCTCACTGAAGCCCATCCTTGCCAAAACCCTCCATAGGAAACGCCACTCCACCCTGTCAAAGGCCTTGGAGGGCATCAAAAGGACTGGATGGAGGCGAGCAGACCCCCCAGGACCTGTGAAGATTATGATGAGTAGCCTTTGTTTGGAATGAAGCCATTCTGGTCCAGATGGACAATGGAGGAGAATGACCCCAGAAAGTCTTGTAGCCAAGATCCTTGCCAGCAGGGCTGTCACGAGGGTGTCAAGAGCCACGCCTGACTCCGTTATAACCCGGGGTCAGGAAGTCGCTAAGCGGGTGGCTGCGCGCTCTATGTCTAAAGACAGTGCTGTTTATAATGGTAGCTTTCTGGGTTGCCTTGCAATCCTTTTTGGCTCACTCAGGGATCCGTAGCTTCACCTCCTCAGCTGTTTCTTTCCAGGCAATCCCAACCTCCTTATATTCCCATCTCTCTCACTTCTCTGGTTGCCAGATATAGGAGCTTCCTGCCTGGACTTTCTATACTGACCCACTGGACTGTGTGCTGTGTTCCCTGGTTGTTGTTCCAGAACGTTACCCTCCGAAGGATCCCTGTTGGGCCTTGGTGGTCTGCTGTTGTCGCCCACCTGGGATTATATGTTTGTCTGTATTGTCCTGTCCTCTCCTTGGTGTTTTCCTCTTAGTGTCAGGTGGTGCGGACTAGTGATCCCACCGCCGCCGTTCACTACATAGGGGCTCATCTTAGGGAAGAGCCAGGGTTTAGGCACGTGATCGGCGTACGGGTGAGGAACCCGTCTAGGACGTCAGGGCAGTCAGGTGCCCAGCCACAAGGTGAGTCAGGGGTCACCATCTTTCCCTCTCCCTTGGACAGGCCTTCCCATTTCCCTCCCTTTGCGGGACGCCGGTCATACATTTATATCTGGGCCCTTATTTTGTGTAGGTAAAAGAAAAAAAAAAAAACTTTTTCTTTCTACCTACTTAGAATCCAGTATGGATCCAATTGCTGCTTTGTCAAAGAAGCTTCAAGGCCTGTCTTTGGAGGTGGCAGGATTGAAGGCTCGTTCCTCCAGCAACAGCAGCAATTGCTACAGACCGCAAGCCCAGCGGTTGCTACAGGTAACCAGGTTGTTGCGGAACCCAAGCTTGCTCTTCCTGATAGATTTTCCGGGGGAAGGGACAAATTTGTGACGTTCCGTGAGGCCTGTAAATTATATTTTAAACTGCGCCCTTACTCCTCTGTAATGAAGAACAGCGGGTGGGGGTTGTTATTTCCCTGCTTAAGGGGGACCCGCAATCCTGGGCTTTCTCTTTACCCAATGATTCCCAGGCTCTCCGGTCAGTGGATGAATTTTTTAGGGCCTTGGGTCTCATATATGATGACCCTGACCGAATCGCACTGCTGAATCAAAGTTACGGAGACTCCTACAGGGAGAGCGGCCAGCAGAGGGAGTATTGCTCAGATTTCCGTAGGTGGGGCTACGGAGTACCCAGTGGAAGCGACCCGGGCTCTCAGGAGTCAGGATTCTGCTCTGGGGTTATCCGAAAGGATTAAGGATGCGCTTGCGCTGTATGAGACTCCCTTTTCCCTTGATGCGGTTATGTCCCTTTCTATCAGGATAGATAGACGTTTAGGGACAGATTGAAAAATCCGGAGCAACTGGTAACCCCTCCCAAGCAGCAGTTAGTCTGTACGGACTTAGACGAGCCTATGCAGCTAGGAGGAACTACTCGTCAGGTCCGTCCTCCTGAGGCTCGCCGTAGGCGTAGGGTTTGTTTTTTCTGTGGGGAGAGGGTCATTTTATTAATGTCTGTCCTTCCTTCTCAAAAACAAAAGACCATCGGAAAACTACTAACCCCAGGCTGTGTGGGAGGATGTCAGCCGGGGGGTATTACGTTTCCTCCATACGAACATCGCAATTTGTGTTGCCAGCGTTGTTGTTTTTGGTGTTAAGACGGAGACTATTTCTTTTTTTCTAGACAGTGGAGCAGAGTAAATTTGATAGATGTCCATTTTGCCACACTATGGGTTTGTCTCTCTGTACGCCTACAGAGACCTATTCCCATATTCGCTATTGATTCTGCTCCTCTGTCCTCAGAGAAACCTCACTCACATTGTCCATAACTTACACCTTTGGGTAGGGGACCACCATAACGAGTGGCTTTCATGTTATGTTGTTGAGGGGCTTCCCACTCCTGTGGTGTTGGGTCTTCCCTGGTTGGTAGCGCACAATCCAGTGGTGGATTGGCAGGCCAGGAGATATTGGAGTGGAGTGAGCATTGCAGAGAAAATTGCTTAAATAGCAATTGCTTAGTCGCCTCCATAGCTACCCTACCTACATTTGTTTCGGACTTTGAGGACGTTTTTTCTGAAAAGGGTTGCCAGAAGTTACCACCTCACCGTCCTTATGATTGCCCGTTAACCTGATTCCCGGTTGGAAAATTACCCAAGACCAGGGTATATAATCTTTCGGGTCCGGAGAGACAAGTCATGAAAGATTATATCTCCGAGAGCTTGGCTAAGGGACACATCAGACCCTCTTCTTCACCCGTGGCTGCAGGGTTTTAATTCGTTAAAAAAGAAAGATGGGGGCCTGGCATCTTGCCTAGATTTTCGCGAATTAAACCGGATAACCATCCGAGACTCATACCCTCTTTCCTCTCATTCCTGACCTGTTTAATCAGATTGCGGGTGCTAGGTGGTTCTCCAAACTTGATCTTAGGGGGGCCTAAGTCTCTCATACACGTCCTGCAGGGTCTTTATTGCCACTTGTCATTCCAATAGGCCATGGACACATCTGTCAATGGATTTTATCACTGACTTACCTTGTCTGCGGTAAAACAGTTTATCTTGGTAGTAGTGGACAGGTTTAGCAAAATGGTACACTTCATTGCGTTACCACCGAACTACCTAATGCTAAGACTCTTGCTCAGGTATTCATCAGTGAAATCGTGAAGCTTCACGGGGTCCCTTCCGATGTTGTTTCGGATCGGGGAACCCAGTTTATTTCAAAATTTTGGAAAGCTTTTTGTTCCCGTTTGGGGGTACACTTGTCCTTTTCCTCAGCTTTCCATCCTCACGTCGAATGGACAGACTGAGCGTACCAACCAAAACCTTGAGACATATTTAAGATGTTTTGTGTCTGAAAACCAAGAGGTGTGGTCATCATATATACCGTTAGCTGAGTTTGCCATAAATATCGCCGTCAGGAATCTACTTGCATGTCACCATTTCTTTGTGCATATGGTTTTCATCCCCAATTCTGTACTTTCAAAGAGGGGGGGGTCTTCTGGGTTCCCGAAGAGGAACGGTTTTTCGTCATCTCTTTCTTCTGTATGGCAGAAAGTGCAAGCTAATTTGAAAAATATGGGAGGTAAATTATAAATGCATGGCTGATAAGAGACGGTCGCCAGGTCCGGACCTAGGAGTGAATGACTATGTGTGGTTGTCTACTAGGAATATTAAATTAAAGGTTCCCTCTTGGAAACTGGGTCCCAGGTTCATTGGCCCTTACAAAATAGTAGCCATCATTAACCCCGTGGCTTTTCACCTGGAGCTACCTCAGACTTTTAAAATTCATAACGTCTTCCATAAGTCGTTACTCAAGAAGTATGTTCCACCTCTAGAACCGTCACCGCTGCCACCTCCTCCTGTTGTTGTGGATGGTAATCTAGAGTTTCAAATATCCAAAATTGTTGATTCTCGTCGGGTCCGCCGCTCTCTTCAATATCTGGTGCATTGGAGGGGTTACGGTCCCGAGGAAAGAATGTGGGTTCCAGCGTCTGAGGTAAACGGCGACAGGTTAGTTCGGGCTTTTCATGCCTCTCATCCTGATAGACCTAGTCCTGAGTGTCCGGAGGCCCCTCGTAGAGAGGGGGGAACTGTCACGAGGGTGTCAAGAGCCACGCCTGACTCCGTTATACCCAGGGTCAGGAAGTCGCAGCGGGTGGCTGTCACGGAACCATGAACCAGTCGTACAACAAGGGATAAGTGAAAATAAGAAGGCTTTATTGAAAATAAAGCTGTAAAGCAAAAGTCCAAACGGATGGCGAAACCGAAGCAGAGTCTTTGCGAAGCCAGAGGTCAGGAACCAGAAGGGTAGTCAGACGAAGCCAGGATCAGGAACCAGCAGGGTAGTCGGACGAAACCAGGATCAGGAACCAGCAGGGTAGTCAGACGAAGCCAGGATCAGGAACCAGCAGGGTAGTCGGACGAAACCAGGATCAGGAACCAGCAGGGTAGTCGGACGAAACCAGGATCAGGAACCAGAAGCAGCAGCAGTCTAGAAGCATGTGAACACAGGAGGACCAAGCAAGGAACTGAAGCCACAGACCTCCTATATATATGAGCTGGGCATCCAGCTCCTCCAGTGGGAAGAGGGAGCCGCAGGGTGGGAGGGCTACAAGAAACCCAGAAACCAAGATGGCCGCCAGCACATGTCAAACGATGGAGAACAGCAAGAAGGTAAGACCATGACAGTACCTCCCCCTCAAGGGCCCCTCCTCCGCGGAGTAAAGAACGGTTTCTGAGGGAAGCGTGCGTGGAAGGCTCGGAGCAAGGCAGGAGCATGGACATCTGCGGAGGGAACCATGAACGCTACTCTGGACCATAACCACGCCAATGGACCAAAAACTGCACCCGACCGCGACCAGGCGTGAGTCCAGGATATTGCTCACCTCATCCTCCTCACGATTACCCACTTGGACCGGACGAGGCCGAGGAACCGAGGCAGGAGAGAACGATTACACACCAGTGGCTTCAACAGGGAGACATGAAACACGTTGGAGATCCGCATGCCAGGAGGAAGCGCAAGGGCATAGGCTACCGGGTTTACCCTGCGAAGCACTCGGAAGGGACCAACAAAGCGAGGCGCCAGCTTGGGAGTGGGCACTCGAAGGTTGAGGTTGCGGGTGGACAACCATACACGGTCTCCGACCTGGTAGGAAGGAGCAGGCGCTCGTCTGCGATCAGCCTGGAGTCTCTGGCGCTGCGCAGAGACCTCAAGGGACTTCTGGATCAGTACCCAAGAAGCACGTAGGACGGAAAGGTGATCCTCCACAGCCGGAATATCCTGGGGAGAGAATACCTCCGGTAACACGGCAGGTTGGAACCCATAATTGGCCATGAAGGGAGACGTCCCAGAGGAAGAGTTCACCGCCGTGTTCCTGGCAAACTCAGCCCAAGGCAGGAGGTCAACCCAATTGTCTTGGTGATCGGAGACATAGCAACGAAGGAATTGCTCCAAGGCCTGATTGGATCGTTCTGCGGCCCCAATGGACTGAGGGTGGTAGGCCGAGGAGAAGGAGAGATGAATCCCCAACTGGGAGCAAAAGGCGCGCCAGAACCTGGACACAAACTGACTCCCCCGATCCGACACAATCTCCTTGGGCAAACCGTGCAACCGGAAGACCTCCCTGGCAAAAATCGTGGCCAACTCTTGTGCAGAGGGTAACCTCTTGAGAGGAACACAGTGGCACATTTTGGAAAACCGATCCACAATCATGAGAATGACCGTATGGCCTCGGGATGCAGGGAGGTCCACAATGAAATCCATCCCCAGGTGTGACCATGGGCGCTCCCCGGTGGCTATGGGTTGCAGAAGGCCCAACGGAAGGTGCCGAGGGGACTTACTCTGGGCACAAACGGAGCATGCCGCTACATATGCGGCGATGTCGGAACGTAGGGAAGGCCACCAGAACAGACGTGAAACAGCCCAGGACAGCTGATTCTTTCCAGGATGCCCCGCGGTCTTGGAGTTATGGTAGGTTCGCAACAACCGAGTGCGCAACTCCTCAGGCACAAAACATCTGCCGTTGGGTCTCCCAGAGGGAGCACCAGATTGAGCCGCCAAAATCTGCTCACCCAGGGGAGAGGTCAGGCTGGTGCGAATGGCGGCCAAGATCTGATTCGGAGGTATGACCGAAGTCGGAATCGACTCCTCCCTGGACAGCTCGAAGTACTGCCGTGATAAGGCATCCGCCCTGATGTTCTTGGAACCGGGTAGGTAGGAGACCACGTAATTAAAACGTGACAAGAACAGAGCCCATCTGGCCTGACGTGGTGTCAATCTCTTGGCCTCAGAAAGGTAGGTCAGATTCTTGTGGTCCGTCAGGATGAGGACCGGAACCACCGAACCCTCGAGCAAGTGCCTCCATTCTTTAAGGGCCTGCACGATGGCCAATAACTCCCTGTCACCAATCTGATAGTTGCACTCCGCGGAAGACAGTTTCCGGGAGTAAAACCCACAAGGAAGCAGAGGACCTTCTGGTGTTCTACGCTGAGACAGAAGGGCGCCTACTCCCGTCTCAGACGCGTCCACCTCGAGGACAAAGGGCAACCCAGGGTTGGGATGCGACAGAATCGGAGCCGACACAAAGGCGGACTTTAGAGCCTCAAAAGCTCGGATGGCCTCGAGCGGCCAGACCTGGGAATTACTGCCCTTCCTGGTCAGATCCGTGAGAGGCTTGGCTAGCATGGAAAAGTCCCTGATGAACTTCCGATAATAATTGGCGAAGCCCAAAAAGCGCTGCAGGGAACGAAGACCACTGGGCTGGGGCCACTGTAAGACAGCCGAAACCTTCTCAGGATCCATGGAGAACCCCTCAGCGGAAATGATGTAACCTAAGAAGGTTACCTGGGATCGGTGAAATTCGCATTTCTCAAGCTTACCGAACAGCTTGTTCTCTCGTAACCGTTGCAACACTCGTCTGACATCCAGAATGTGGGCCTCCATGGATTCAGAATATACCAAGATGTCATCCAAATAGACCACCACACACTGCTGCAACAGGTCACGGAAAACATCGTTGATGAATTCCTGAAA
>NW_024400567.1:0-26539 GCF_905171765.1 Bufo bufo | reverse complement strand
GGCAGATGTTAGACCTGCTTGTGACTTTTACTGCTTGGTTTCTCTGGTGTAGCAATAGGCTATGTCACTCAGGAACCATTAGTATTTTACCGTCCTCAGAGGCAGTCCATAATGAGCATCTGCCATGTTAGATCTGTTTGTGACGTACCAGCCGTCCTCAGGGGCAGTCCATAATAATTAAGCAATACATAAAATGCTGACTATCTGGCTAACTAGATAAAGTGCAAAATCCATACAAAAATGCATATAATAGATCACATTGTTGTACCTGCGAAGGAATACACACAATAGGCAATACACTTGAACGTTACTGAAAATTCAAAAGGTTAGTGCAAATATTTAATAAGGACAAACTTTTAACGTAATAAAATAGTGCAATAAATCTATAAATTCACATATGAGTCCATTTATTCAATGCTGGTAAGTAAAGTGCACAGAACTGGAATGTTACGTGCAATAGAGTCTCTTAAGGGCAAAAGAGTCTTTTGTAATCCATAGGAACAATATAATGTCAATAGTTGTAATCCATAGGAGGCAACATTGGTAATCCATGGCAAATAACTTCACTTGTAATCCAAATGAGGTAAACAAAGACATTTGTAATCCACATGGGTAGCAATAAAATATATAGTAGCACAGTTTATGAGAACTATTTAGCAAAGAGGCTCCCAAATAACCTGAAAAGGGGGAAAAATTGAAAAAATGTGCACAATTAAACCGCAACCGAGATGTGATGCTGGGGAGAGTCCTAACTCTCATGGCCATCCGGGTGAGGGCTAAAACAAGGGCAACCTATAACAATAAAAACACATAAAATGCCAACAGGCCCTCACCCTTCAGGTCCAGTCAACGGGGTGGCTCCCAGAAGTCCTTTTTAAGGATGAGACTGGAGGAGGCTCCTTATGGGAAGGGCCTCAGGTCCTCCTCGCTATTAGAGCTGCTTGAGAAGGACATCAGGGTCTGTCCTGCTGCCTGTAATACAACCTAGCTTGGGTGGCGGAGCGCCACTGCCCTCCTGTGGCTGGATTTGGTAAAACTGGGTGGTCACACTCCTCTGTGTTGCAACCTTCTGTCGCACCAGGGCGGACTGGCTCTACTTTCTTATGGCGGATGTTCTGGCCATCCCGAAGGGATCCAGTACTTCTGGCTGTAAAGGGATTGGCAAGTAGTCTTCCTCTCTGGGGGGTGATTCTTGCACGATTCCACAGGCCGCGGTCTCCCTCCTCCTCGGCATCTGGCAATTGATGACCGTTGTATTGATGGTTACCGACGCTATTGCCACACACGCTTGCTATGGGAGAAGTGTTGGGGTCATGGTAAGCTTGGTATGAGGAGCTCCGGCTCTGGCTGGGGTCTTTCCCTAAATCGGAGCACGTCATCATTAGACTCCTGAAGGCATCTCACTCTGCCTGTGGCCTGGGGATCATCCTGCCATTCTTCAGGTGCAGTGAGAGGTACGAGAGGCTTGGGCAGGCAGACTACCGCCACCGCGTGTACGGTGTCCCGCTTGTACAAGCTATGGCATTCTTGCGGGAGATAAAGGCGCTTCACGGAGCGCCTAATTACATAGTGCTCCCGTCCGGTCTCTGCGTCTTTGACGAATCCAGACCCACGTTCAACGGAGAATCAGACGACGTACATCTTTCTCCTTTTAAATACTGGGTCTCTGGGCTGAGGCCGGTCAAACACTCTAATGGCCCAGTTCTCTATGGCCTTATGATAATCCCACATGTTATAGGCGTGGGCGGTGACCTTTTTGGGGACGATAGAATTAAGTCCGTCGAACGACCCATGTATTATGGGCAGCGGAGTGGAAACTCCGACCGCCTCCGCCATGGCAGCTGGCATAGGAAATCCTCATCACTCCAGCACATGCCGCCCCAGTCCGGCTGCAGTTGACGCACCATCTTGTCTTTCTCAGGGCTGGTACAGACAGGAAATGAAGGAGGGGTTTCAGAGGAGGAGCTTCCACTTCCTCTCTTCTTGCAGTAACATCGCTCCCGGTGGGCAGGGCTAGATTCTCCCGCTCTAACTGGGGGCGTTGCTAGACTTTCCCGCTTTAGCTGAGCATGAAGAAGCTGCACCATCACAGTCAAAGATGGCTGACTAACCCTTCGGATGCCAACACGCACTTTGCTGCGCCTGTCGCTCCACAGTAAACACAATAAAGTCATTTTTAAAAGTGTCTTTGTAAATCCAATAGGCTAGTTCATAGGCACACAAATTTAACGGATTCGGATCCTGTTTGTGACGCTAAATTATGCAATAGACGGGTGGTGGTGTTCACTACTTGGGGTCTCTTAACGTTAAAGTGTTTGTCGTGACGCCAGTTGCATTTTTAGGAGTCCCCCTAAGTAGATGGTGCTGATGGTGGGTACCCAGGATAGGAATTCCAGAGTGGTGTAAGGTTGGCCTAATGTCCCTTAAAGTTGTTGCACTTGTCATGGTGCTCCTACCTGGATACACTGGAACCCCAAGTGTGGCCGTCCGCTGCAGTGAAAAGGGGGTAGTTGAATGGTGGGATGAAGAAATAAATTGAATCCAGACCTTGTAATGAACTTGACAACAGCTTTACTTGAATAAACTTTCATCAGGCAACAATCTTCCAACTTTATCTTGGTCACCAGCGAGCTTTGGCATAAATTCTGGCAGGCAAACACTCTCAGCTCTGCTACATCTGCTACTCTTTAGCTCTGCTGTGCTGTCAGGATTAAATAGGAACTTTTCCTTTCTGCTGTAACTTAACTTTATCATCTGGTCTGTCTCTGTCTTGCTTTATCCAAGGAACTATACTTCCTGGTTTCTGAGGCTTGTAGCTTGGGCCTCCAGGTCCAACAGAACTGATGGTGCTCTGCTTCCTTCCCCTTAGAGGGGGTACTCTCAACTCCCTCTAACTAGCTGAACTCCTTCCTCTCTAGAGAGGGCTAGAATGGACAGAAAGGCTCCATTCTAGGCAAAACTAGCTCTGCCATTATTGCTGCCATCTGCTAAAGGACCAGGTACATTACACTTAACATAACAGTTGCATCGAAATAAATACACATTTTGCAGAATCTGGAAATAAGTGCATAGAATGACTTTAGGTTAACCGCATGAGATAGTAAAGAGGCGTCAAAGGTGGTAATGCCACTCTAGGGCATTATATATCTATACACACAGCTTGGTTCTGTTACTGTATCTATACACACAGCCTGGTTCTGTTACTATATCTATACACACAGCTTGGTTCTGTTACTGTATCTATACACACAGCTTGGTTCTGTTACTGTATCTATATACATGCAGCGGAGTACGGCATTGGCCAGAGGTCCCTTAAAGGGAAAGTGTTTGTCATGACGCCTGTTGCATTTCAGCAACGAGGGACAGGGTCCCCCTTTTAGTAGGAATGGTGGTACCCAGGATAGGAATGCCAGAGTGGTGTAAGGGTGGCCTAATGTCCCTTGGTGGTGTAGCATGTGTCACGGTGCTCCTACCTGGATTTACTGGAACCCCAGGTGTGGTCGTCCACTGCAGAAAAGGGTAGTTGAATGATGAGTGATGAAAAGAATTGAGTCCAGCCTTGGTATATTGTTGAACAATAGCTTTATTTGAACAAACTTGCATCAGAAACAATCTTCAAACTTTGTATTGGTCATCAGCAGGTTTTGGCTTAACTCTTGGCAGGCAAGCACATTCAGCTCTGCTACATCTGTCACTCTTTGACTCTGCTGTGCTGACAGGATTAAATAGAAACCTTTCCTTTCTGCTGAACTTTACTTGCTGCAGTCTGACTGTCTATCTCTCTCTTTATCTTTGTCCTTATTCTTATCTTTATCCAGGGGACTACACTTCCTGGCTTCTCTCGAGACTCTTAGGACTTTTCTCTGGTTCCAGCAGAGCTGATGGTGCTCTGCTGGCCTAGGCAGGGCTCCCCCAGAAGGGACGAGCTCCCTCCTGCACAACCTCCCTCTTGCAGGGGGTCCTCTAGACTGACTTTCCACTAACTAAACTTCTCCCTCTCTAGAGAGGGCTGGAATGGACAAAAAGGTTCCATTCCAGATAAACTAGCTCTGCCAATATTGCCGGCATCTGCTGGTGAACCAGGCACATTACATTATACATAACAGTTTCATAGGAAATAGAGATACACATCTTTGTAGGATATGGAATAAATACATATGATGACACCAGAGCAACCATAGTGATGTGGGCAAAAAGTGTATGTAGCGGGGCGTTACATACACAGCCTGGTTCTGTTACTAAATCTATGCACACAGCCTGGTTCTGGTACTGTATCTCTACACACACAGCTTGGTTCTGTTACCATATCTATACACACAGCTTGGTTCTGTTACCATATCTATACACACAGCTTGGTTATGGTACTGTATCTCTACACACACAGCTTGGTTCTGTTACCATATCTATACACACAGCTTGGTTCTGTTACTGTATCTATACACACACAGCTTGGTTCTGTTACAATATGTATACACACAGCTTGGTTCTGTTACAATATGTATACACACAGCTTGGTTCTGTTACGGTATCTATATACACACAGGTTGGTTCTGTTACTGTATCTTGGTATCGAGCTTGAAAGTGGGTGCCCAAGTTAAAATTTTTAAGGGTAAACTACAGGGAGGCTGTTAAAATAAAAATGAAAAACAAAAACCCTTAAACTCACTTTCCTGACCACTATTTGATCCAGTACCACTGCTCTCTCCTGTCCACCACGCTGCAGCTGGGACATAGTGGGTCATTACTAAGCTTAAATATATGCCTTTATTAGGCGTATTTCAGGTGCAGATTGCGCCGCAGTCTGTGACATCTCCCTGCTCACGCCAGGTCTAAGAAAGTGGGCGTGGTGTGGGCGAGAGGCTGTCTTACATTAACAACTGACTGAGGATCTGTCGACGTTATGAAGACACCGGCGCCTCTTCGCCACTGCCAGCTATGGGATTTATTAAAACCCGGTGTCTAAAATGCGGGTCTTAATAAATGTGCCTCATAATGTTTTAGCTGCTGCAGTGACACGCCTGTATACCGTACATGACTGCTGTAACCAATCACTGGCCTCAGTGGTATACAGCACTCATGGTCAAGCTCTCATGGTCCCAGCCACCAGAGAGGCCGGCGCTTTTTTTCTATAGTGTGCAAGCACGACCACCACTGATGAATTGCCGGGTGGTCTCAACCATAGAAACGAGCAGTGCATAATGTGATGAAAAATTAAGCCAGCAAATGGAGCAATATGGACAATCACAATACATTAGTAAGTGCCTTAACTTTCTCTACGTGATAAATGCCACTTGATGAAGAGAGACAACCCATTTAATGAAAACCTCCATCCAGAGTGCTCTGTACTTCAGACTGGGCTGAGGATTCATCTTCCAATAAAGACAATGACCATAAGCACAGGATTGGCTTAGGCACAACTCTGTGAATGTCCTTGAGTGGTTCAGCCAGACTTGAACCGAAATGATAGGTGTGGGTCCCACCTCTGGGATCCGATCTTGTCTAGAGAACTTGGCCACCAAAATGAAGGACAGCATGCCATGCAGACTGTGAAGTGCTCTCGATTTAATGACATGGGAGTTCCGAAAATAGCCGAGCAAGTGAGCTGAAATATTTGGGACTGTCAGACGTAACCGATCCAACATCTCTGTTCACTTGGAGGTCCCGTTCTGGAGACAAAAGTGGGTCCTAGCGATATGTCATCAATGTCCCAGGTAGAAATACCCCTTTAAGTAATAACAAAATCAATCAGTAGTTCTACAAAAAGTTTCTGTGTAGCTCCAGCTATTGACAATTGACAACTGTTCTTACTATTCCCCTTGTCCTTACTATAAAACTGTTTAGGGACACAAACCATTTGACAAGAGGAATAGTAACACTCGGTTATTAACCTCTTCACTGCGGCCATACGGCTATATATGTGCTATTTGCACATACCCCATGCAGATAGCAAGTATATAAACGTCATGGCAATTCTTTAATCCAAGCGCTGCAAAGCTGAACGGCTGCTGCCACGGACAGCGTACAGTCCAGTAATGCCGGCAAAAGGAAAATTTTTACATATTAGGTATTGCCACGTCCGTAACAATCTGCTCTATAAAAATGTCACATGACCTAACCCCGCAGGTGAACGTTGGAAAAATAAATAAATAAAAACTGTTCCAAAACAACCAATTTTTTGGTCACCTTTCCCCATAAAGTGTAATAATGAATGATCAAAAAATCTAATGTACCCAAAAATGGTACCAATAAAAACGTCAATTATTTCTGCAAAAAAAAAAACCTGCACAAGACGATCGGCAGAAAAATAAAAAAAATAAAGCGTTCAGAAAATAGAGACACAAAAACAATTTTTTTTTTCAAAAATCCTTTATGTAAAACTGAAACAAAGAAAGTAGACATATTTTAAATAATTGCGTCCGTAACAACCTGCTCTATAAAAATAGCACATGATCTACCCTGTCAGATGAATGTTGTAAAAAATTTAAATGGTGCCAAAACAGCCATTTTTTGGTTACCTTGCCTCACAAAATATAGAGCAATATAGAGCAATTAAAAATCATATGTACCCCAAAATAGTACCAATAAAACTGGCACCTTATCCCCTAGTTTCCAAAATGGGGTCACTTTTTGGGGGTTTCTACTGTAAGGGTGCATCAGGTGGGCTTCAAATGGGACATAGCATCTAAAAACCAGTCCAGCAAAATCCGCCTTCCAAAAACCATATGGCGCTCCTTTTCTTCTGCGCTCTGCTGTATGTAGGGGTGTTTCTGGAAACCGCAGAATCAGGGTAATAAATATTGAGTTTTGTTTGGCTGTTAACGCTCGATGTGTTAAAGAAAAAAATGGATTAAAATGGAAAATCTGCCAAAAAAGTGAAATTTCCCTTTAATTCTTGTGGAACACCTAAAGGGTTAACAAAGTTTGTGAAATCAGTTTTGAGTAACTTGAGTGGAGTAGTTTCTGTAATAGGGTCATTGATGGGGGGATTCCACTATGTAAGCCCCACAAAGTGACTTCAGACCTGAACTGGTCCTTAAAAAGTGGGTTTTGGAAATTTTCTTAAAAATTTTAAGAATTGCTTCTAAAATTCAAATCCTTCTAACGTCCTAAAAAATTAAAATGACATTTACAAAATGATGCCAACATAAAGTAGACATATGGGGAATGTTAAGTAATAAATATTTTAGGAGGTATCGCTTTCGGTTTTAAAAGCAGAGAAATTGAAATTTAGAAAATTACAAATTTTTCAAATTTTTTGGTAAATTTGGGATTTTTTCATAAATAAAGGTGAAATATATTGACTCAAATTTATGACTATCATGAAGTGGGTGCTCAGTTCCATGGAAGCGACAACAAGCCATTCTGTCTTGGTCAGGGTATTTAGATACAGGGCTGGGGCAGTGAAGTGTGAATTAGGCCATACACAGTCCAATCTTAAGCATTTCATGTTATTATAGCAATTATTTCTAATCCCCCCAATCGTATCCTGTATGAGTTGTCAGCAGAGCCTGTGCATGGACAGAATACAGGCTGTCATAAACAGCAGCCCATAGTGTGTACAGTACACACTGTAACAACCCTGCATGCACAGGAGTGATCCTGATACTTGGAGCAATGTGCCCCTAATGGAAATGATTAGAAGTGGTCAGGAGCTCCAAGTCCATAGAAATGTACAAGGCCACATGCCGAGCCCATGTCTACACCTCACTGACCTCCAAGGTGACTTCTAATATTCCTAATAATGTATTCTAGGAATTGCATTACTCCATGTGATACACCCTGCAGCTGCTGCAGAACTTCTTTCTTTAGGCCACTTTCACATGAGGATTTTTGTAATTCAAACCCAGGAACAGAAAATACATAAGAAATGCAGAGTTTTCCTCTCTGTGTAGGTTCCACTCTGGGTTTAGAATCACAAATACTGACCCCAATACTGACCTTAATATGTAAGTGGGAAAGAGCCCCCAGTAATGGACTGGGAGGAGGTCTGCAGCATCTGAGCTGTGTAATGCTGTTCTGCAGCAGCTTTGAAAACTGTATTTATTTAGGTGGTTTGAGGTCTATATATATTATGGGGCGAGTATTAACACCAGGATTCGTATTCAGGGGTCTGGTCTGCAAGTTTACAAAGTTTTTTGTAAAAATGATGTTATCTGTATCCGGCCGGTCATTACAGTCATGGTGATACTAAATATATGTGTTTACTACATGTACAAAATAAAATATTCTAAAACCCAGAACTTTTGTATTTATTCAACAGACCTTTCATTTTTATTGGTACCAAACATACAACTTTTTGACCACTTTTTATTCCATCGTTTGGGAGGTGAAGTGACCAAAAAGCAGCAAATCTTACATTGTGTATTTTTTTAAGTGTTCACTGTATGGGATATTTTAATAGGTTGGAAGTTTACAGACATGGTGATACCAGTTATAAATATATGGTATTGTTTGCATTTTCATATGATAAATGTGAAAAAAAATTCATTGTTTAACATATATTTTTTTAATGTTTTGAAACCTTTTATTAAACATTTGACACACACTGTGTATGGTGTCTGCCCTATACACTCCACTGCGAAATATGTATATGTATGTCACATGTCAGGAAGGGTTAAAGGGGTTGGTATTAAAATATCAAGATATTGTCTTAACAAGAAAAAATAAAAACACCCAATTCACCATTTTGGGTCATCTTGTGCCACCCCCAAATTTTTTTACAAAAAGTGACGAAAAATTTGTATGTACCCACAAAATGTAGCAATAAAAACTATAGTTAATTTTGTAAAATACAAGCTCTCATACAGCTCTAAAATATAAAATTTGTGGCTGTCAGAAAATCTTGATGCAAAGAAATTTTTGTTTATTCAATATAACTGAGGTTATAACCACTCCGCAATCCAGCAGAGGTGGCCATGCTTGTACACTATAGAAAAAAAGTGCTGACCTTTCTGATTAGCTGGGACTGCAGGAGTGCGCATAGGCCGGCACTTTTTCCTATAGTGTGCAAGCATGGCCACGTATACTGGATTGCAGGGTGGTCGTAACCCCTGGATATGAGCAGTGTATAATTTGATGGAAAAATTAATCAAGCCAGCAAAGGAAGCAATATGGACAATCACAATACATTAGTAAGTGTCTTGTATTAACTTTCTCTACATGGTAAATGCAACTTACTGTACTGAAGTGAGACAACCCCTTTAAGGGGTTAAGGTACTTGGCCTGGGGTCTGTTTTCTGTATTTATTTTGGAGTCTGGTCAGAGTCTGTATTTATCTATGGGTGCTAGATGCTATTAACCTCTTGCCGTCACACTAATTCCGAAAGGCGTAAGTGCGGCGGCTCTCTCAGGTCTCAATGACGCCTATTGGCGTCATCTCGTGAGACCCGAGACTTTGTGTGAACGCGCACGCTCTGCTCGGAAGTTATACTACAGCCTGCCAGCGATGATCATTCGCTGGCAGGCTGTAGATGTTAAAATAATCGCATCAGAAAGGTATGTCAGACGCTGTTTTGTTAACAGCGTCTGATATACCTGCTACCTGGTCCTCTGGTGGTCCCTTTTGATTGGATCGACCACCAGAGGACACAGG
Organism: Bufo bufo; assembly: GCF_905171765.1. Lineage (NCBI taxonomy): Eukaryota > Metazoa > Chordata > Amphibia > Anura > Bufonidae > Bufo > Bufo bufo. Next base: position 16,947 of record NW_024400567.1, on the reverse strand, counting down.
CAGCTCTGTATGTAGCACCAAGCACCACACTACACTACACATCCCCCCCTGTCACTTATTAACCCCTTATTAACCCCTGATCACCCCATATAGACTCCCTGATCACCCCCCTGTAAGGCTCCATTCAGATGTCCGTATGTGTTTTGCGGATCCACGGATCCCCAAAACACGGACACCGGCAATGTGCTTTCCGCATTTTGCGGATCCGCACATTGCCAGAACTATATAGAAAATAACTTTTCTTGTTCGCAATTGCGGACAAGAATAGGACATGTTCTATAATTTTGCGGAACGGAAGTGCGGACCCGGAAGTGCAGATCCGCAATTCCGGATCCAAGCGGGACAAAGTCTGTCCCCATAGAAATGAATGGGTCCGCAATTCTGTTCCACAAAATGCGGAACAGAATTGCGGACGTGTGAATGGGGCCTAAGGGTCCCTTATCACTGCCAGTTAGTTAGCTACTTGTTAGGTAGTTAGCGCCCAGCCCACCGCACCGCAGTCACTGATTAGTCGCTGATTAGCGTCATCGCTGTCGCTAATCAGCACTAGTACTATATAGTATCTGTAAGTGATCAAGACTGATCGCAATCAGATCTATATCAGTACATTAGGGTCACCTTAGGCTCTACAAAAAACGCAGTGTTCGCCCGATCAGGCCTGATCTTGTGCGCACACTTGCGTTCAGTCCGCCCCACCGCAGTGACAGAAATGTTTTTTTTTTCTGATCACTGCAAAAACACCGTAAAATTGCTGCGGCGCTATAAAGATTACTTTTGAGGGGCATGGTGAGTTCATAGAAGATTTTTTTTTTGCCACAAGTTAGCGGAAATTGATTATTTTAATTTTTTTCTTACAAAGTCTCATATTCCACTAACTTGTGCCAAAAAATAAAATCTTACATGAACTCACCATACCCCTCACGGAATCCAAATGCATAAAACTGCCCTGTGAAATCCTAAAGGTACTCATTGGAATTTGGGCCCCTTTGCGCATCTTGGCTGCAAAAAAGTGTCACACATGTGGTATCGCCGTACTCAGGAGAAGTAGGGAAATGTGTTTTGGGGTGTATTTTTACATATACCCATGCTGGGTGAGAGAAATATCTCTGTAAATTGACAACTTTGTATAAAAAAATGGAAAAAGTTGTCATTTACAGAGATATTTCTCACACACAGGATGGGTATGTGTGAAAAGACACCCCAAAACACATTGTCCTACTTCTTCTGAGTACAGCGATACCACATGTGTGACACTTTTTTGCAGCCTAGGTGCGCAAAGGGGCCCAAATTCCAATGAGTACCTTTTAGGAGGGCATTTTTAGACATTTGGATTCCAGACTTCTTTTCACGCTTTAGGGCCCCTAAAATGCTAGGGCAGTATAAATACCCAACAAGTGACCCCATTTTGGAAAGAAGACACCCCAAGGTATTCCGTGAGGGGCATGGGGAGTTCATGTAACATTTTATTTGTTGTCACAAGTTAGTGGAATATGAAACTTTGTAAGGAAAAAAATAAAAAATAAAAATCATTTTCCGCTAACTTGTGCCAAAAAAAAAAAAAAAAACTTCTATGAACTCGCCATGCCCCTCACGGAATACCTTGGGGTGTCTTCTTTCCAAAATGGTGTCACTTATGGGGTAGTTATACTGCCCTGGCATTTTAGAGGCCCTAAAGCGTGAGAAGTAGTTTGGAATCTAAATGCGTAAAAATGCCCTGTGAAATCCTAAAGGTACTCATTGGAATTTGGGCCCCTTTGCGCACCTAGGCTGCAAAAAAGTGTCACATGTGGTATCGCCGTACTCAGAGGAAGTAGGGCAATGTGTTCTGGGGTGTATTTTTACATATACCCATACTGTGTGTGAGAAATATCTCTGTAAATGACAACTTTTTATTTTTTTTTATACAAAGTTGTCAATTTACAGAGATATTTCTCTCACGCATGGGTATATGTAGAAATACACCCAAAAACTCATTGCCCTACTTCTTCTGAGTACGGCAATACCACAGGTGTGACACTTTTTTGCAGCCTAGGTGCGTAAAGGGGCCGAAAGTCCAACGAGTACCTTTAGGCTTTACAGGGTTGCTCACAATTTAGCCCCGCCCAAAATGCCAGAACAGTAAACACACCCCACAAATGACCCCATTTCGGAAAGTAGACACCCCAAGGTATTCACTGAGGGGCATAGTGAGTCCGTGGGAGATTTTTTTTTTTTTGCCAGAAGTTAGCAGAAATTGAAACTTTATTTTATTTTATTTTTCCTCAGAAAGTGTCATTTTCCGCTAACTTGTGAAAAAAAATTCAATCATACATGAACTCACCATGCCCCTCCGCGAATACTTTGGGATGTCTTCTTTCTAAAATGGGGTCATTTGGGGGGTATTTATACTATTCTGGCATTCTAGCACCTCAAGAAACATGACAGGTGCTCAGAAAGTCAGAGCTGCTTCAAAATGCGTAAATTCACATTTTTGTACCATAGTTTGTAAACGCTATAACTTTTGCGCAAACCAAAAATATACACTTATTGGATTTTTTTTTATCAAAGACATGTAGCACAATAAATTCTGACACAAACTTGTATACAAATGTAATTATATTTGAACAATTTTACCAGAAAAAGTTAAAAATACACTTTTTTTGAGAAAATTGCGGTCTATTTTGATTAATATCAGAAAAACTAAAAATCTCAGCAGCAATCAAATGCCACCAAAAGAAAGCTGTATTTGTGAGAAGAAAAGGAGGTAAAATTCATTTGGGTGCCAAGTTGCATGACCAAGCAATAAACCGTTAAAGTTGTGAAGTGCCGATTTGTAAAAAAGGGCCTGGTCACTAGGGGGGTATAAACCTGTGGTCCTTATGTGGTTAAATAGAATAATATACACTGCGTGCAGAATTATTAGGCAAATGAGTATTTTGACCACATCATCCTCTTTATGCATGTTGTCTTACTCCAAGCTGTATAGGCTCGAAAGCCTACTACCAATTAAGCATATTAGGTGATGTGCATCTCTGTAATGAGAAGGGGTGTGGTCTAATGACATCAACACCCTATATTAGGTGTGCATAATTATTAGGCAACTTCCTTTCCTTTGGCAAAATGGGTCAAAAGAAGGACTTGACAGGCTCAGAAAAGTCAAAAATAGTGAGATATCTTGCAGAGGGATGCAGCACTCTTAAAATTGCAAAGCTTCTGAAGCGTGATCATCGAACAATCAAGCGTTTCATTCAAAATAGTCAACAGGGTCGCAAGAAGCGTGTGGAAAAACCAAGGCGCAAAATAACTGCCCATGAACTGAGAAAAGTCAAGCGTGCAGCTGCCAAGATGCCACTTGCCACCAGTTTGGCCATATTTCAGAGCTGCAACATCACTGGAGTGCCCAAAAGCACAAGGTGTGCAATACTCAGAGACATGGCCAAGGTAAGAAAGGCTGAAAGACGACCACCACTGAACAAGACACACAAGCTGAAACGTCAAGACTGGGCCAAGAAATATCTCAAGACTGATTTTTCTAAGGTTTTATGGACTGATGAAATGAGAGTGAGTCTTGATGGGCCAGATGGATGGGCCGTGGGTGGATTGGTAAAGGGCAGAGAGCTCCAGTCTGACTCAGACGCCAGCAAGGTGGAGGTGGAGTACTGGTTTGGGCTGGTATCATCAAAGATGAGCTTGTGGGGCCTTTTCGGGTTGAGGATGGAGTCAAGCTCAACTCTAAGTCCTACTGCCAGTTTCTGGAAGACACCTTCTTCAAGCAGTGGTACAGGAAGAAGTCTGCATCCTTCAAGAAAAACATGATTTTCATGCAGGACAATGCTCCATCACACGCGCCCAAGTACTCCACAGCGTGGCTGGCAAGAAAGGGTATAAAAGAAGAAAATCTAATGACATGGCCTCCTTGTTCACCTGATCTGAACCCCATTGAGAACCTGTGGTCCATCATCAAATGTGAGATTTACAAGGAGGGAAAACAGTACACCTCTCTGAACAGTGTCTGGGAGGCTGTGGTTGCTGCTGCACGCAATGTTGATGGTGAACAGATCAAAACACTGACAGAATCCATGGATGGCAGGCTTTTGAGTGTCCTTGCAAAGAAAGGTGGCTATATTGGTCACTGATTTGTTTTTGTTTTGTTTTTGAATGTCAGAAATGTATATTTGTGAATGTTGAGATGTTATATTGGTTTCACTGGTAAAAATAAATAATTGAAATGGGTATATATTTGTTTTTTGTTAAGTTGCCTAATAATTATGCACAGTAATAGTCACCTGCACACACAGATATCCCCCTAAAATAGCTAAAACTAAAAACAAACTAAAAACTACTTCCAAAAACATTCAGCTTTGATATTAATGAGTTTTTTGGGTTTATTGAGAACATGGTTGTTGTTCAATAATAAAATTAATCCTCAAAAATACAACTTGCCTAATAATTCTGCACTCCCTGTAGTCACCCACCTATCACCATTCCAAGTCTATGGAACTGCTGGAGATAGCCCAGCTCTGTGTTTGGCAATGCAGATTCATTACAGTTGTCAACAATGGTCTATGAGAGTAACAGAAAGGGCCAAGACAATCGATGTGGTATTAATGCCTCAGATAGGATTATCCCTTTAAAGGTCTTCTCCTGTTTTTCTATTATTTCCCCCCCAGTTGAGGACAATGGTGTTCGGCCAACCTGCTCTAGAAGCACAATCTCCGATAACATCAGGGAGAGATTATTATTCCATCATGTGCTCGGGCAGGGAAGTTATGGAAAGGTCGTCTTGGCTGAGGACACTTCTAACCATCAGAAGTATGCTGTGAAGATCATCAGCAAGAGAGCCATGCTTGCCGACTGTGATGAGGCGGATGTGTTGGTGGAGCACCGAGTGTTACAGCTGCCATCTGGGAGCCCCTTCCTTGTCCACGCGGCCTTTGCATTTCAGACCAAGGTACACTACTGACAACCTCACTTTTATCAAATGTCTCCACTCATGACCCAATCAGTATAAAAAAGGGGCCAGCAGCAGTCGCTGGAGAACCCAAGACCCTTCACTGTAAGACCTGACAGAATGACTATCCATGTCAGAGCGAATGGGTCTGGTAGAACTGCAGGGACCCCCAGTTATAAGAAGAACAGGGGTCCCTGAGTCCCCCTTCATGTGAATGAAGAGGTAGTTTGCATACATGACCAATGCTTTTTTAAAAACTCCATTAAAACACATACAATGGCTGTGTGCTCTCTGCTTCCGGGTGCGTACTCATGCGCACCGCGATCTGCAAGATGCGGCTAAAGAGGGGATGTGTGCTATTATTTGAGGCATGGCTGCACAGACTCAGAAGCACGTGGAAGGACCGGTGTCTGTTTTTGGCAAATCTGCAGTTTGCGGTCTGGAAAAAAGGATGTGGTTATGCGAATGGGACCTAAGGGTTGTCCACCATGTCTCCATCACAGGACCAGGACAGATTTATAGCAGCTACAGGAAACCATTGAAGGTTCCTATTCAATAACTGCAAGCAGAGATCATAACTCAGAATCTGATACAGAAAGATTATAAAACTGTATAATCTTTCACTATATACAAAGAATAACCATTACTTAATGAAACTGGAATAGCCCTTCAAGGATTACAGAAGCCACTGCTATATTCTGTACAGTAAATGTGTAAATGTGATCTGATGGTTCAGTAATGGCGTCTTCTATGTCACAGATGCTTGTTCTACTTGGGCTGGAATACATGAGCTGCGGGGACCTTGATCAATTCCTGAGGATGAAGGGGCGGCTTGACATCCCCAGTGCAAGGTAAGGCTGGATACAAAACCTCAGCTAAACAGTCAGAAGATGCCATGAAATATTAGATACAGCGTCCTGCCTCATGTACATCACACTGATGAGATCTGCTCCCCCGTTTCTTCTCTACCAAAGAAGGATTGAAGAAATGTTAGGGAATGTTTCCCCTCTTCCTTGGGCTCTGATCCTCCACCTGATATTAAAAGACATACAGGAGAACAGATCTCCCCCGTGTGATGGGAATGTGACTAAGGCTTCTTCACAGGTATTAAAGGGGTTCTACTGGGAATGGTCAATGGTCACAAGCAACCTGTCCTAGAATGTGACTAGAACTGGTTTCCTCCAATAGCTGAGCTGATTAATGGGGTGAGGGATGTTAAGCCACCATGCAGCCCTGGCAAAAAGAAATTGCCTCCTCAGTTGACAGTGATAAGATATATATTTTGCCTCTTATTTTACTGATTGGTAAGAATGTCTAACAGTCTTCTGTGTTATCCTTGCATTATATTCATTTAGTTACTTTTCTGACAGTTTCTATGCCGCTGAGCTCGTGTGTGGCATCCAATTTCTCCATTCGAAGGGAATCATCCACAGAGACCTCAAGCCCGAGAACATCCTGGTGGCTGAGACGGGCCATATTAAGATCACGGATTTCGGTCTCGCACTTGACAACATGCTTGGAGACTGCACAGCCACCGAATATGCTGGGACAGAGGGCTATGTGGCTCCTGAGGTGAGAAAAAGGGGGTTTCCTTATTTCCACCATTCCATTTGTATTAAAGTGGTTTTCCAGGTTTGGAATATCGGTCGCATATTCTCAGCTTCAGCCATTAATATCACATTGGTGGAGGTCCGACTCTTGGCACCCCCACCTATTACCTGTTTGAAGGGTCCTCATTAATGGTCTGAGCTCTACCTCATTTATTACTGCACGCCATCTACTTGATGCCGGCTACTGTAGCTTCTTCTCATTGACGTGAACGGGACAAGGCTGTAATAACCTGCAGGTAGCGCCCGGCCCCTTCATACAGCTGATTGGTGGGGATGTCGAGAGTCAGACCCCAACTGATCTGATATCGATGGCCTATTCTGAAGAAAGATAATGAATATTCTGAACCCAGAAATCCATTTAATAATGGTAAATTATTCTTATTATTAATCATTCATTTTCAGATCATTATGTATTGATGAATGCCTCATCTTAACTCATTCCTTTTTACAGACACAGGGGAAGAGTTATCAAGACTTGCACTTTCTGCGCCGGTCTTGATATCTCCTGTGTTGCTCCTGCCGTCCATGTGCCTTAACAAAAATCTACGACATCTCCGAGCGTCCGTACATTTCTGGCTTCAAATGTACCAGAAAACTGTCATAAATAAAGATAAATTATTCATGGGTGGCTGACCATGCCCCTGTGACAAAAAAAAACCCAAAACAAAACAGCAATTCTGGCGTTGAGATGTTTTTTTTTTGTTTTTTTTATGGTGTTCTCTTAACAGCAATACTTCTGTATTATTGCAAATAGTTATTTTCATGCTTTTTTCTACAGAGTGTATGAGGTGCCCCTACAGCAGCAGATGACTTTGTGGTTACAGTTTATCTGCAGCTGGATGGAGGCAGAACATCTTGTCCTCATTCAGCTAAACACCTTGTGTGACCCAATACTACGCTATGCCGACAATGGCCACAGCCTGAGCACCTACAGTGCGGGTTTATAGTATAAGCCGTGTAGTCACTCTTCTCTCCTTTCTGGCAGATGCTGGCTGAGGAGAAGTATAGCGTCGGAGTGGACTGGTATTCATTTGGTGTCATCTTAAATGAAATGATCACCAGTCAGTGCACTTACCATCCTGCACTGTTTGACACAACACGCTCCGGCGCTAAGGACATCATTAAAAAGGTCAGTATGTTCCTACATGACACTACTGTACTGTATACAATGTTACATGACAACCTGTGATAGGAGACATCTCCCCCTACAATGCCCCATAGTGCACCATGATCTCGTTCACTTAGGCTCCATTCACACGTCCGCAAAATGGGTCCGCATCCGTTCCGCAATTTTGCGGAACGGGTGCGGACCCATTCATTCTCTATGGGGACGGAATGGATGCGGACAGCACACAGTGTGCTGTCCGCATCCGCATTTGCGGAGCGCGGCCCCGATCTTTAGGTCCGCAACTCTGCAAAAAGATAGAGCATGTCCTATTCTTGTCCGCGGCTTGCGGACAAGAATAGGCATTTCTATGGGGGTGCCGGGCTGGTGTGTTGTGGACCCGCAATTTGCGGGTCCGCAACACACCATGGACGTGTGAATGCAGCCTAATACTCACCACTGTAGTGTTCAGGAGGGGTCGCCCCTCAGAGGTGCTGCTAGCAGGATAGAAATACACAACCAGCACTTCTGTAGTATACAAGGTCTCCACCAGAGAGGATGCCGAGTAGGATGCTGGAGCCACAACTTCTCCAGCACAGACTCAGCAATAGCACAAATGTCTGTCAAGAGTTCCAAGGACTGCCCTGGAGCCAGGTTACATAGGAGCAGCAGGAAAATATTATTTCTATTCTCCCATGGTAACATTTTTGGGAATTACTGACCTAATGGATAATTGGAATGAGAGTTTCCCTTTAAAGTAAGAGCCTGGTACGTGTAGTTAATGTACTGAGGACATGTCTACACACTTAGTCCACCCCTCTGAGTTTATGTAAGAAGAAGCCACAGATTTCTAAAATCTCCCATTGCTGACACTACAGCCTGAGTCCAGCATTCAGACAGAATAAACATTAGGCAAAATTTATCAAAACTACTACAAGAGAAAAGTGAGAAGTCGCCCAGGGAAGCCAATCAGATTGCAGATTTCATTTCCCAGCTAGCCTCTGAAAATGTAAGAAGCCAATCAGATTGCAGATTTTGTTTCCCAGCTAGCCTCTGCAAATGTAAGATCTGGAGTCTGATTGATCATTGTGTTTATTAGTCGTTATAGTCACTAAGTTATAATTACATTCCTCATTTTCAGCTCCTCCAGAGAGATCCTGCCAAGCGCTTATGAGTCCACGGGAACATCCGAGGCCATCATTTCTTCCAGCATATTGGCTGGGTCTCTGTGGAAGCCCTTCGGATGGCCCCACCACACGTCCCTGTAGTAAGTAAATGAAGAGAAGCTCTTCCCTGCTCTACATACACGTTATATACTGTATAGGATTCTCAATGTCAGGGGCTTGATATAGGGTGGCTACTGGCTTCACCTCAGAAAGCCGGACCTCACTCACCACGCCCCCAAACCGATAAACCACGCCCACATCGATAGTTGTTGAATGAGTAAGATGGCATGTCAGACATCCCAACCTGCAAAAACTCATTTCAGGGAGGTTTTCTTTTTTTTTCTTTCACAAACTTTTTATTACATTTTCCAAACATATGCCGTATCTGCACACTTTGCTCTATGGTGTGGAGGACTGGGCTCATTACCCTGCCCCAAATTATCATATTTATGTATATGATTAAAGGGGTTCTGTCACCACCTATAAGCCCTGTGAGCTAAACATCTGCTCATGTCCAGGGTAGCATTCTGATTTCTAAGGTGGCCTTATAAAAACTATTTGTGGCTTTATCCTGCGTAAAAACAGCTTTTACTAACCTGTCAATCATTGAATTAAGGTGCCCAAGCAGGGGAGGTCTGTGGCTGCATGGTGCCCGGCCGCACGCATCGACGTTCGTGCCCAGCGCTGCTTTCTACTCCTCAGTGCCGCCTCGCCCTCTCCCTACTCCTCCCGCTTTGAGATCCCGCGCGTGCGCACAGGCTCAGCCTGATGTGCTGTTGCAGACTGCTGGCATCGGCTTCTTCTTGTACTGTGCGCACGCATCGAGAAGGGGACACTGCTACAGGTTGCCGGAAAGGTTTACTGCGAGTAAACTAGAGATGGGAAGTTCGGATCTTTCAAATGAACCGATTCATGAATCGAATCTTCGGTTCATTCGCTGAGCTGACAAGAAGCTAGTGAACCGAAGCTTAGGATGCGCAATGCGCGGATGCTTGGATTCACTTGCTGACTCGCTGAGTTGGCTCTTGGTCTGCGTCAGGAAGTTTATTCTTTAAAACCCTGTGTGTAATTATCTACCCCACTGTAGAAAAAAAAACAAGCATCCAGAGGGGGTGAATTTAACCCTGGGGTAAATATAATTAAAATGGAGGGGTAAATGTATTTTTAGTGTTGAATCTATTTTTATTGAATAGAAAAAGAACACAACAATCATACATAGCAACCAAGACATTGTATGAAAAGTATATCTCCAATTCCGTTTCCAAGACCATGTAAAACATAAAATAAAGTGCACAGATGGATTCAGAGACCACCATATTTCTCTGGGACGCAACCATGAAGACCAGAGAAAACAAATGCCATCAAATAAATGCTAAAGGAGAGGTTCAGCAATATTAGATACATACAGTACGATATGAAGAACCTTGACTACTGAAAGGGAAGGCAAAAGGAACTTAGGACACAATCCTGAGATACTCAGTGATGGCGTTTTGAACAAAGGGCTACTAATATGTAACTCTTAAGTGAAACAGATTAAATCGTTAACCTAGGAGAGACAGGGGGACAGACAAGAACAAAACACGACGAAACAAAAGACAGGGGAGGGAGGGGGGGTGGAAAGTAGGGGGGGGGGGGGGGGAAGGGGAAAGGACAAGACATCATATCACGTATCCCAGGTACAGTCACCTGAGACCAACCAGGTTTGAAAACGAGAGGAGCTCCTAAATTGATTCCAAGGTTCCCAGGTTAGTGCAAATGTTTGGACTTGGTTACAGGCCTCAGCTTCCATTTCTTCCATCCTGAATAAGGCATCCAGGGCACGTATCCACGTAATTCTCTGCAAACTGTCTGAGGATCTCCACTGGCGTGGTATGATCTGTCTCATAGAAAGGACAAATGTTTTAAGTACTCCCTTTTTGACATGTTTGATCCTACCCGGGAATATAGAGAGCAGGGCAATCAAAGGGGAGGGAGATATAGTAGACCGGTAAAGTGCATTATACAGAGAAAAAACATCTTGCCACAAAGGGGCGACCCCAGGGCAGTCCCACCAGATATGTAGCATGGAACCAACCTCTGAATGGCACCGCCAACAGGTGTTGGGGACCGATGGATAAAAATGATGCAACTTAACCGGCGTCCTATACCAACGAGTAAGGATCTTATAGTTCAACTCCTGTAAACGACAGGACCTGGATGATTTATGCGTAAATAAGAGGGAACGATTCCATTGCTCAGAGGACAGGGAGAACGTCAGTTCACTCTCCCAACCAGAGGCAAACCCAACACCTCTCATCTGTTCAACGAGTGATAGGTCCCCATCTCCACCGGCACCCAGCAAGCCATATATCAAAGAAATACCATGATCTGGGCCTGTGTTGGCAACACAGAGCTTTTCAAAATTTGTCAGAGGGGCAGACAGCTGCGATCCGGGAGCCAGAGAGCCCAAGAAGCTACGAAGTTGAAAGTAGTGGAACCAGCGGCTCGGGGAGTTTTGGAATATGTGTGATAGATCCACGAGAGGTAGGAGCCCTGAGCTGTTAAAGATGTCCCTAATTAGGATCCGGGGCGGGGGAATTGTGCGGAAGAAGGGGAGATTCTTGATCTGTGAGGGGAGGCCAGGATGAGCCACAATATGCGTCAAAGGACCCGGTGCGGAGATTAACTTGATTTTGGAGGCAAATCTACTCCATAGTTTGATCAGGATCTGAAGTAGGGGAGAACAAAGAGTATGTAGAAGGCTATTTAGTGTTGCTATAGGGAGCCAAAATATCCCAGGTACCATATGGGGCTCGAGGGTGTGTTCTATGTCTACCCAAAGTTTCAGAGATCGTTTGTGTATAAGGTCTAGAACACAATTAGAAATGGAAGCTCTAAAATATGCCTGGAAGTCAGGAAGGCCAGCTCCCCCCACACTCTTCGCTCTGGATAAAACTCTGTAACTCACCCTGGCCTTAGTGCCATTCCAGATAAACCTAGAAGCTAATGACCGCAATTGGGCAAAAAAACTATTTGGTATAATACACGGGGCAGTCTGGAACAGGTAGAGGAATTTGGGTAAGATATCCATCTTTAGGGCATTTATTCTACCAAACCAAGAAATCTGCAGGGGGGACCACTTCTGGAGAGAAGCCTCTACCTTCCTAAATAAGGGTTTGTAGTTCATTTGAAAGAGGAGATTGGGGTTTGCTGGGAGGTTAATGCCTAAGTGGCGAATCGAGTCCGAGGCTACTTTAAACGAGAAGCTTTCTTTAACATGAGAAATTTCCCTGCGTGGTAACGAAATATTCAAGATTTCAGATTTCTGGATATTAACTTTGAAGTTACTAAGCCTCCCAAATCTCTCAAATTCCCGCAGGACCGAAGGAAGGCCTATTCTGGGGTCCGAGAGATAGAGAAGCAAATCATCGGCAAAAAGGGAAAGTTTATGCTCCTTAGTTCCAACTCTCACCCCCTTTATATCTTGATTATTGCGCAGCGCATTAGCTAAGGATTCCATGGTCAGAATATATAGGAAGGGGGATAAGGGGCAACCCTGGCGTGTACCATTCTTGATAGCAAAAGGTGTGGATAAAAGGCCATTAGCCCTTACCTGAGCTGAGGGAGAAGAGTAGAGAGCCATAATACGTTTAATCATTTTAGAACCGAGTCCTAAATGCTCCAGGGTTAAGGTTAAGAAGCCCCAATTGACCCTGTCAAAGGCCTTCTCTGCATCCACTGAAAGTAAACACAGAGGAGACCTAGTATTCCTAGCTCTAGCTATGATGCCCAAGGTCTTCAAGGTACTATCTCGAGCTTCCCTGCCCGGGACAAAGCCCACCTGTTCCTGATGGATATACTTCGGGATGAGGGGGTGTAATCGTAAGGCTAGTAATTTAGCGTACACCTTTAGGTCCACGTTTAAAAGAGAAATAGGCCTATAATTGGAGCAATAAGAGGGATCTTTATCAGGTTTAGGTATAACCGTTATATGGGCCTGTAAAGTTTGGGGAGGGAAGGGGGTTCCCACTGCTATGGAATTAAAAGATTCGAGTAATAAGGGGGATAGCTCATCTATAAGAAGCTTATAAAAGCGTGGGGTAAGGCCATCTGGGCCTGGGCTTTTCCCATTTTTGAGATCTCTTATAACTCCCGCAATTTCTGGGGATGAAAAGTCATCTTCCAGCGCCAAAGAATCTACGCTAGGAATCTTTTCAGGGCCGAATTGGTCTAGATAATCTTTAGTATCCTGTGTAAAGGAAGCAGACGCTGAGTCCCTCCCTGTGTTCAAGTCATAAAGAGAGCTATAATAGGTGCGGAATTCTGATGAGATTTCGGATGGAGCATAAACAATTCCCTTGTCGGATGTGTTAAGTGAGGATATCTGGGTCTGGGGTAACCTAGGATGTAGAGCTCTGGCAAGCCACTTCCCACTTTTATCGCCATATTCAAAAAATCCAAATTTTACCTTATCACGCAAACATAGTGATCTTTGGTCTAGAATTTGAATTACTTGTTGGCGGAGCAGCGAGATATCAGCTTTCAACTGATCAGAGGGGGTCAATTTATTTGAGGTCTCTTTCCCGTCGAGTTGTGAAAGTAGGGAGGAGAGTTTAGCGGACTTCTCCTTTTTGAGTCTAGCGCCATGAGATATGAAAATCCCCCTGAGCACACACTTAAGGGCTTCCCATTTAATCGGCGGGGGAGAGGGGTCTGTTTGGTGGTTAACTGTAAACTCAGAGATGGCCTTCCTAATGTCTGACATGCACACCAGGTCGTTAAGAAGATTGTCATTCAATCTCCACGTGAAGGGACGGGAAGGCGTCTGCTGAAATCTCAGTAGGCCATACACTGGAGTGTGGTCAGACCAAAGGAAGCCATCCATTGAGCTAAGTGGATCCTCCTCAAGCAAAGATTGTGAAATAAATAAATGGTCTAGTCTGGCATAGCTATTGTGGGCTAAAGAATGAAAACTGAAATCTCTGACTCCCGGATGCAGCACCCTCCAGAGATCTACAAGGCGGAGAGAGGACAGGATTTCCCTAAAGGAACGCTGGGATGTCGGAGAGATAGCTGACCTACCAGACGAAGAATCCAGATCCGGGTCCATCACCATATTCAGATCACCGCCCAGGATGATAGAGGATCCATCTGCAAAGCGAGCCAGTTTCCTGAGAATCTTGGAGCCATATGGAATCTGCCCCTGGTTGGGAAAATAGACATTAGCAACCGTGTATACACGTGGACCATCAGACAGCTTGAGGAATACATAGCGCCCCCTACTATCAATATCTGTAGCCAAAATCGTAGGCCGAAAAGATTTATGGAATGCAATAGATACACCTCCTGCTTTTTTGACGGGGTTGGGACTATGGAACCAAGTCGTGTAATACCCACGGTCACACCTGGGAACCGAGGCAAGCTTAAAGTGGGTCTCCTGGAACATAATAAGCATGACCCGCTTCCGGTGAAAGCGATATAGAATCTGGCTACGTTTTTCTGGTTTATTTAGGCCCCTGGCATTATACGTACAAAAAGAGAGAGGGGACATCTTACCGACCTCTGAGAGGAAACTGGATTAAGTGGGGGAGGGAACACGAGGATCCAAACAAAAGGAAAGAGACAAGGACTAACAAGCAACACGCAGATAAAACAACAAAGAAAAAGAAAAGAAAAAAAACAAAACAAAAGAAAAACCTCCTATAAGAGAGAGCCAAAAACTATGGCTCCGAGGTAGACTAGTAAGTGACTATAGTCACGTTCGACACCAGGTGTCGATACCCCTAACGAGGGGAGGAGAGGTCAAGGGCAAGGCAGCAGCCCCACTGACCCCCGGCATATAAAAAGGAATATCAAAGATATATAACATATAGCATAAAACATTAGAACATGAATACTATACACTGAACCAGCGCATTGGGATAATATGTGAAGTCCCACGAAAGCCAATTAGGCTCAAACAGGTGGTCTGGAATGGCGTCTGGGATGCCTCTGCGGTTTCGGGATCGCCTCTTGCCATTCTTCACGATCACTAACGGGCGGCACCATGAGGGGTCTGGGCCAGTCAGGCAGCTCCACCGCGGGGAGATCTAGTGTAGCCAGAAATCTGGGGAGGTCTTCAAGGGATTTGAACGTAGCAGACTTCCCGTTTCTCTTGGCCGAGAGCTGGAAGGGATACCCCCATCTATACAGGATCTCATTGTCCCTGAGTGTGGATAGAAGCGGTTTCAAGGCCTTCCTAAGTTGTAAGGTGCGGCGTGCTAGGTCCGGGAGGATCTGGATGGTATTCGGGCCCGATTCAGGGCCAGCCGCAGCTCGAGCAGCTTTGAGGATGGACTCCTTCTCCTTGTAAAAGTGAATACGGCAAATAATGTCCCTGGGACGTTTCAGGTCCGTTGATTTTGGGCCCAGCGCCCGATGGATCCGATCTATCTCAATGATCCTGTCCGGATTAATTTCCAAAAGTGAGGCAAAATGGCGTTGCGCCCAGGATGGCAGATCTTCTACAGATTCAGGGACCCCCCTTATTCGGAGGTTGTTTCTCCTATTGCGGTTTTCAATATCGTCCATGTGGGTTAGAATGTCCTGCATTTGAGCAGCGTGCTCATTAATGACTGCACGGTGACAATCCAGAGTATTAAAGATCTGCTCCTGTTTGTTCTCCACCTCCTCTACCCTCTGCCCCACATGCCTGATATCCTGATGCAAGGCCGCAATATCTTGCTTGTGGGAAGCTTCCATCCTGCTGAGCAAAGCATCTACCTCAGCAGTAGTGGGAAGGGATTTTAAATGGAGCTTCCAGTCCCAGTCATCCTCATGGGAGAGGGCAGTGGGCGATCTACTGGAGGCAGCCGACAAGGCAGGGGAGCTGTGGTGGGAGAGCTGTGGGCCTGAATAGGCCTCTGAACCCCTGGAGGCTGGCGATGAAGGGACGGACCCCAAGGTAGGACTCACCGCTGCTGCCACTGCTGCATATGAAACCGGAGGTCCTCCGGTGCTATGTTCCCCCTGGTTCCTGGAGGTGAGGGCCGCAGTTTTCCCTCTAGTCAGAGGAGTAGAGGCGCTCGTTTCCCGCGCCTGCTCCGCCATCTTGGAGGTTGTGGCGCCGGATCTCAGGCTTTCAGGCTGGCTGGACGGGCACAGGAACTTTGTGATGTCCCCCGATTCTCGTGATGCGGGTGCCGGGGTGTTAGCTGTGCCCCTCTTGCGACCCATGAAAAATCTGTGGGCTTCTGGATGCTATATGGGGCTGTAAATGCCGGCGGTGCTCAGGAGCTCAGGCAGTGTGCTGCTCACTCCGCCATTGGCAAGCTCCGCCCCCCGTAAATGTATTTTTAAAAAAATACATCTCTCTCAATAGTTCTATAGCTACTGAATGAGACAGAAGGGATGCCTTTAACATATATATCTTCTTGAGAAGCCAATTTGACCCTAAAGGGTTAATTCAACCTGTAATCTAAACTCTGTGTCATCTGTCACTTCTCTTATCTCTCTGCTCTGCTATCAGTAAACCTTTCCGGGGATATATTGTTTCACATGGGGGTGTCAGGGAGCCGCTATCTAATAGCGGGAGACTCCCTGAACCTCCGGGAGACTTGAGATCCCTGGCATGTAAGATGCTTTATACTCCTCCAGAAAGACTATATCTTATTATGGTGGAGGATGAGTACATAAGGTGATCATATTATATGTGAAAATACTACCCCCAGAAGCTTCATATCAGGTCTGTGACCGCTTGCGATGATCATATCCTCATTTTCCTCTATTTATTTGCTTTTAGCCATCTACACCTCAACGCTGTGCCAGGCGATTCAACCTGGGCAGAATGGAGGCAGCAGCGGCCAAGAAGGGACCTTTACCATCTAAACATCAGGCCATTTTCAGAGGGTTTTCATTTGTCACCCAGTAAACCCTCCACCTGCTCTAATGTCATCAGAGCAATATGTCCTCCTGAGCTCCTGGAGACGGACAGAAGAACAGACTCAGGTATATAGCTGGAAATAAGTGGTGTTCCTATACAGCTGTATGAATTTCCTAATGATTCAAGATTTAAGGTGCTCCAAATGTGTAGCTTCAGTTTTCTGACCATTAGGCTTTATGTACACGACCGAATGTGTTTTGCGGTCCACAAAACATGGATACCAGCCATGTGCATCG